>NC_047137.1:19371775-19514275 GCF_009829125.3 Periophthalmus magnuspinnatus
GGGAGCACTGGCGTTTCTGGTGGGCACGCTGACCCACCGCAGCCACAGCAACACGCTCGCCATCATCGAGAGCGGCGGCGGCATCCTGAGGAACGTGTCCAGCCTCATCGCCACCAACCAGGCACACAGGTAAAAGCACCGACCGGAACGGACTGGAACAGAACTGACCAGAACATGTTATCTCTCAAACTGACCACAGCAGTGGACCAGGCCACTCTCCAGGTTTAGTCTGCGCTCAGTCCTCTGTGAACTGTAGGACCTTATGTGTACTAGCATCATCATTCAAAGTAGTAGTAGTAGTAGTAGTAGTAGTAGTATTAATAACCCCTCTTTCTGCCTACAGACAGATCCTGCGTGAGCACGGTTGTCTGCCCACTCTGCTGCAGCACCTTAAGTCTCACAGTCTGACCATCGTGTCCAACGCCTGCGGGACACTGTGGAACCTGTCGGCGCGCGACGCCACGGACCAGGAGACGCTGTGGGAGCTGGGCGCGGTGGGCATGCTCCGTAATCTCATCCACTCTCGCCACAAGATGATCGCCATGGGCAGCGCGGCGGCTCTGAGAAACCTCATGGCCAACCGTCCGGCGCGCTACAAGGACACCAGCGTGGTGTCTCCAGGAGGGGGCGCTCCGTCTCTGCACGCGCGCAAACAGAAGGCTCTGTTCGAGGAGCTGGACGCCCAGCAGCTCTCGGAAACGTTCGACAACATCGACAACCTGAGCCCCAAGACGGCCCACCGCAAAGCCCGGGGCGGTGCCAACGCCGGTGCCGGCGCACGCTCCTACGCCAACACGCCTGTCTTGTCCAGCCCCAAACGCGCCGATGACATCGCCGCCTACGGCCGCGCCTTCCCCCCAAATGTACGAGCCTCCAGCGACAGCCTGAACAGTGTCACCAGCGCCGATGGCTACGGCAACCGCGGCAAAACCAAACCCTCCTCCACCACGGAGAACTTTTACTCCTCGGAGGAGAACACTGTCACCAACAAGTGTTGCGTCTACATGAAGTACCCCGCCGACTTGGCGCACAAGATCCGGAGCGCCAACCATATGGCGGATGACGATGGGGCGGAGCTGGACACGCCCATAAACTACAGTCTGAAGTACTCAGACGAGCAGCTGAACTCCGGGCGGCAGAGTCCGAGTCTCCACGGCAACGGGGAGCAGCAAGAGGAGGAGCGCACCAAAGCGCCGCGTGGCTACAGCGGTACGGCGCCGTACGACGCTCAGACAGAACAGCCCATCGACTACAGCCTCAAGTACAGCGAGGCCCCAGTCCCACACAAAGACGAATTCGGCCTCAAGTACGCTGTGGAAAACCCCGCCCTGAAATACGGCGCCGAGACGCAGCGTAAAGATGAATACGGTTTAAAATATAATGCTCCAAAAGAATCAAATGCCTCAGTGCCAAAGCTCCGCCCCCTGCAGCAGCCGGCAGCTAATCGCGGCGCTCCAAAAAGTCACCAGGAGTCGACTCAGACATACTGCGTGGAGGACACGCCCATCTGCTTCTCGCGAGGCTCGTCCCTGTCCTCTCTCTCCTCCGAGGATGATGAGGCTCACGAGGTGCTCCCCCGTAAACGCCGCGGCGGCAGCGTCGTGGACGGCGGCGAACGCAACTCCAGTAACTACCCCACGTTGCCCGTGAGCGAGAAGCCGAGCGCCACAGATGAGAAGCAGCACAAAGAGGCCGAGAGCCAAACCGCCACAGAGTCGGCAGCATCCAACTCAAGATCCAAACGGCATCACCACCACGAGACGCGACATCATCACCACGAGACACGACATCACCACGCGGCGTCTGGGGCCAGGACGCCCAAGAGCCCCCCTGAGCCCGCCCCCCTGTACGCCCAGGAGACGCCTCTCATGTTCAGCCGCTGCACGTCTGTCAGCTCTCTGGACTCCTTCTCAACCTCCTCTATCGCCTCCTCCGTGCGCTCCTCGGAGCCCTGCAGCGGCGTGCCCAGCGGCGTGATCAGCCCCAGCGACCTGCCCGACAGCCCGGGGCAGACCATGCCCCCGAGCCGCGCCAAGACGCCCCCGCCTCCGAAGGCGGAGAAAGTCGAGGAGTTAACGCAGAAACTACAGCGTCAGGACGAACAGGAGCCCAGCTCAGACCTGCTTCTGCACTTCGCCACCGAGAGCACGCCACACGGCTTCTCCAAAGCCTCCAGTCTGAGCGCGCTCAGTGTGGACGAGCCCTACATCGGTGACCTTAAGCTGGGCGGAGGGGCGGAGCCAGAGAAACAGGAGCCGCTGCTCGCCGGGGAGTCGGACGATGACATCGAGATCTTAGAGGCCTGCATCAACATGGCCATGCCCAAGTCCTCCCGCAAGCCCAAGAAACAGCCCCCACAAGCCCCGCCTCCCGTCTCAGCACAGCCAATCAGGAAGCCTAGCCAGCTGCCCGTCTACAAGCTCCTCCCCCCTCAGAGCCGCCTCCAAGCACAGCCCAGAAAAGACAAACCAGAAGAGGAGGCTCCGAGCGATGACGTGCCCAGAGTTTACTGTGTCGAGGGAACGCCGCTCAACTTCTCCACCGCCACATCGCTCAGTGACCTCACCATCGAGTCCCCGCCCCCCGAGGAGGCCGCACCTCCTCACAGACGCAGGGCGGGGCTTCCAGAGGGCGAGAACGGAGATGACATTTTGGCCGAATGCATCAGCGCCGCGATGCCCAAGTCCAAGCTCCGCAAACCTGCTCCAGCTCGGCCAATGGGAGAACAGAGCCTCCAGGCCCCGCCCTCCCTGCCCTCTCTGCCCCCTCAGGCCACGCCCCCTCTGGCCGCGCAGCAGCAAAAGAAGAAGCCCACGTCCCCGGTGAAGCCGCAACTGCGCCCTCCGGTGGCGGCGCTGAAACAGACAAACAAACCGGGTTTTTCCTTCGACTCTCCGCGACACTATACGCCCATCGAGGGCACCCCTTGCTGCTTCTCTCGCAACGACTCGCTCAGCTCGCTCGACTTCGACGAAGACGAGGAGAAGCCCAAAGACGTGCCCAAACCTCCGCCCAAACCTCAGGCTCCGCCCGCCTCCTTCGCCCCGACCCCCGCGCCCAAGCCCAACACGGCTGACGAAAAACTGCAGTTCTCTATTGAGGACACGCCCGTATGCTTCAGCCGAAACTCTTCCCTCTCCTCGCTCAGTGACATCGACCACGAAAACAACAACAAAGCTCCGCCCACCGCAGCCCCTGAGGCCCCTCCCCCCGACAAGCCCCGCCCCCCACCACACTGCTACGTCCCCAAAGCGTTCCACGTGGAGGACACGCCCGTCTGCTTCTCCCGAAACTCCTCTCTCTCCTCACTTTCCATCGACTCCGAGGACGATTTGCTGCAGGAGTGCATCAGCTCCGCCATGCCCAAGAAGAAGAAGAAGGCCCCGCCCCCGAACACTTCAAATGCCCCGCCTACTACCCTCAACGTTCCGCCCACCGCCTCTAATACTCCACCCACAACAACAAATGCCTCAAACGGCCCGCCCTTGAGTCATAATGCCCCTCTGCCTCCTGAAGACACGCCCATCGCCTGCACAGACCCCGCCCCCTCCTCTGATCCTGCCCCCTCTGGCCCCTCCTCCTCGGCGCCGCAGGACGAAGGCATCCTGTCCGAGCTGGAGCCCTGCGGCGCCCCCCGCAGTCCGGTGTCTCCAGACTCGGAGTCGTTTGACTGGAAGGCGATTCAGGAGGGAGCCAACTCCATCGTAAGCTCGCTCAACGCCGCCGCCGCCGCTTCGCTCTCCCGCCAGCCCTCGTCCGACTCGGACTCTGTGCTGTCACTGAAGTCTGTGGGCTCCCCCTTCAGGCTTCCCCCCAAACCTAAAGCCCCGGAAGCTCCAGATGCTGCAGATGCCCCGCAGCCCGAGGTAGAGGAGGAGAAGAGAGGAGCGCGCATCCTAAAGCCCGGCGAGCGCAGCACTCTGGAACAGCGCCACCATCAGGACGAGGACAGAGGCGTGAAAGGAGGAAAGAAAGTGTACCGCAGTTTAATCACGGGGAAGCCGCGCTCCGAGCACAGCGCCCGCGGACGCACCAAACCCAGAGCCGCCATTGGCCCCAAACCGGGAAGTAACGCCGACGACAGAACGGGCAGCTCGTCCCGAGACTCCACCCCCTCCAGGTCCCAGAGGCCCAAACCCACCCCTCCCTTCACCGGCCCCGCCCCCAAACCCGCCGTCAAACCCAAAACCGCGGGTTTACCGCGCAGCGAGTCGGCCCCGCGCGTCACCCCCAAAAAACAGAAGTCTGATGCGGAGAAACCGCCGGCGCTGGTGCGACAGTCGACCTTCATCAAAGAGGCGCCCAGCCCCACACTGAAACGCAAACTGGAGGAGTCTCAGGTCTGTGCCGCACCCGACTCTCTCTCCAGCCCCGAAACGCAACAGCCGCCGCCAAACCGCAAAACGGACGTGAGCCGCTCGCATTCCGAGAGCCCCTCGCGGCCGCAGGAAGTGACGTCACGCTTCAGCCGCACGGGCACCTGGAAACGGGAGAACAGCAGCGCCAATAATGGCACCGCCAACGGCAAACAGCACTCCACGTCTCTGCCCCGCGTCGGCACCTGGAAACGCACCGGAAGCTCCTCCTCCGTCCTCTCCGCCTCCTCCGAGTCCAGCGAGAGAGGGGCGAGCGACAGGGGCCGCAGCGAGGAGGAAGTGACATCACAGCGCAAAGGCACGTGGCGCAAAAAGAAAAGCGATTCAGTCGAGCGCAGCTTCAGCGACAGATCTGATAAGTCAGAGGACGTGTGGGTGCGTCTAGAGGACTGTCCTGTCAATAACCCGCGCTCCGCCTCCTCCTGCTCCGCCCGTTCGCCATCCAACGCCCCACCCGTCATTGATAGCCCCGCCCCGGCCTCCAGGATCCCCTCAGGCTCCTCCTCCTGCTCCAACCTCAACCTGCGCCGCAGCTGTGAGAGTTTAGATGAAAAACCGCCACGAGTGACACCGCGCGGCGCCGTCGCAGCGAGAGTGAGTCCATTTAACTACACACCCAGCCCCCGCAAGAAAGACTCCGACTCCCCCAGTACTACAAATACTACAAATACTACAAATACAACTAATACTACTACCACAAGTACTACTGCGGCCGGCACGGCGCGGCCCTCCCTCATCCCGACGCCCGTCACAAAGAAACGAGAGCCCAAAGGAGAGGGCGGGGCCGGGGGCAGCGGTGAGAGAGGCTCCTACATCGTGACATCAGTGTGAGGGCGGAGCTTAATTTAGCGCCCAAAACAAACCATGAACCGCACTTAACCGTTTGAGCACGCCGCAGTCTCCGTTATGACATCACAGGGGTCAGCTCAGCCCTGAAACATGAACTGGCACAAAACTACTGTGAATAAATTATAAACATTTAAATCTGCCTTTTACAAAAACAAGAGACAGACACTAAAGTATTATCACGTGAGCGACACTAGGGGGCGCTGACGGGTTTGTAAAAGTGTTGAGCTGTAAATATAAAGTTGCTTATATAAAAAAGTCCTGCACATTTTGCCTTTAAGACACAAAATGGCTCCTGCAAAGATCAACTTTTCCAAAAGGACCTTTGTATTATTAACATTAATATTAATATTATGAACATTGGCCTCCCTGGTGTCCAGCGGCGCTCAAAATGGCCGCCCAAAGCCAGAGAGACGTCCATCAAATGTTGGAAATGTTTAAACTTTAAAGGAGCAGGTGTCTGTCCCTCCGCTGTTTAAAGGAGCAGCCTGAAGTTTTCACTCCACACAAAATGGCCACCACACGCTGCTCCCAGACTCTTGAAATGTCCGCCGCCGCTCTGTTTAAAGACTGTAAATAACACTACGGACGGCGCCCCCTGCAGTCTGCTCCCTCAAACGCAGTGTGTACAAAGGAATGTGAAGCCCCGCCCTCTGTCCTGATTGGCCCTCGTCACACTTAGAGACTTTTTATGTTTTTATACCACTAAAGTGAAATAGCGCTTAGAGCTCCACCCGTCATGCATGGCCCCGCCCCCTGACCTTAACGATGATGGTTACCACGGTGATCAAGATGGTGTTTCTGCATTAACCTCGAATTTGAATCCGGAAAGATGCCAAAATAAGTATATTTCATCAAACTTTTTATTGTGAAGGCTCAAAATGGATGCCAAGAAATATTCAGACTAAAGAGAACTGAACCGGGACTAAAGGGACTAAAGGGGTCTAAACCAGAACTGAACCGGGACTAAAGGGGTCTAAACCAGAACTGAACCGGGACTAAAGGGGTCTAAACCAGAACTGAACCGGGACTAAAGGGGTCTAAACCAGAACTGAATCGGGACTAAAGGGGTCTAAACCAGAACTGAACCGGGACTAAAGGGGTCTAAACCAGAACTGAACCGGGACTAAAGGGGTCTAAACCAGAACTGAACCGGGACTAAAGGGGTCTAAACCAGAACTGAACCGGGACTAAAGGGGTCTAAACCAGAACTGAACCGGGACTAAAGGGGTCTAAAATCAAACAATGTTAAGTTTTTACTGCTGAAGTTCAACTGCACATGCTGAGATGGTCTGATTCTGTGGTCTGGTCCTGGTCCTGGTTGTGGTCCTGGTCCAGGTCCAGTCCAGGTCCAGTCCAGGTCCAGTCCAGGTCCAGTCGTGGTCCCTGGCGTCCATTTTGTGCCTGCTCTGAGGCTGTTTCCAGATGCAGATTGACTTGTGTTGCCTTTGAATAAACACTGAACTGTAACTTATTGCTGTAAAATGAAGCACATAATTTAAAAGTATTTTTGGTTTGTTTTTTGCCAAAACTTTTCACATTTTATGTTTTTATTTCTGTAACTTTTCACTTTTTTCTGTCAAAGTTTTGGGTGAAAATGATAAAAAATAAAGTAACACTAAAGTCTGAGGTTTGATTTACAGCAGTGACCTCCAGGTGTTTTACTCCTGGAAACTAAAGGGAAGGAGCCTCAACGTAAAATGAATGACCCTTATGCTCTCTGTGCTAAGCCCCTCCCCCTTCAGAGCGCTATCGCAACAGCTGCATCGCACTAGGGAACGATGGTATAAAATGTGAAGTTTACCTCTTTAGTACCTCCTCTTTAATAGCTCCTCTTTAGTGTCTCCCCTTTAATAGCTCCTCTTTAGTACCTCCTCTTTAATTGCTCCTCTTTAGTACCTCCTCTTTAGTGTCTCCCCTTTAATAGCTCCTCTTTAGTGTCTCCCCTTTAATAGCTCCTCTTTAGTACCTCCTCTTTAATAGCTCCTCTTTAGTACCTCCTCTTTAGTGTCTCCCCTTTAATAGCTCCTCTTTAGTACCTCCTCTTTAATAGCTCCTCTTTAGTACCTCCTCTTTAATAGCTCTTTAGTACCTCCTCTTTAGTGTCTCCTCTTTAATAGCTCCTCTTTAGTACCTCCTCTTTAGTGTCTCCTCTTTAATAGCTCCTCTTTAGTGTCTCCTCTTTAATAGCTCCTCTTTAATAGCTCCTCTTTAGTACCTCCTCTTTAATAGCTCCTCTTTAGTACCTCCTCTTTAATAGCTCCTCTTTAGTACCTCCTCTTTAATAGCTCCTCTTTAATAGCTCCTCTTTAGTACCTCCTCTTTAATAGCTCCTCTTTAGTACCTCCTCTTTAATAGCTCCTCTTTAATAGCTCCTCTTTAGTACCTCCTCTTTAATAGCTCCTCTTTAGTACCTCCTCTTTAATAGCTCCTCTTTAGTACCTCCTCTTTAATAGCTCCTCTTTAGTACCTCCTCTTTAATAGCTCCTCTTTAGTACCTCCTCTTTAATAGCTCCTCTTTAGTGTCTCCCCTTTAATAGCTCCTCTTTAGTACCTCCTCTTTAATTGCTCCTCTTTAGTACCTCCTCTTTAGTGTCTCCCCTTTAATAGCTCCTCTTTAGTGTCTCCCCTTTAATAGCTCCTCTTTAGTACCTCCTCTTTAATAGCTCCTCTTTAGTACCTCCTCTTTAGTGTCTCCCCTTTAATAGCTCCTCTTTAGTACCTCCTCTTTAATAGCTCCTCTTTAGTACCTCCTCTTTAATAGCTCTTTAGTACCTCCTCTTTAGTGTCTCCTCTTTAATAGCTCCTCTTTAGTACCTCCTCTTTAGTGTCTCCTCTTTAATAGCTCCTCTTTAATAGCTCCTCTTTAGTGTCTCCTCTTTAATAGCTCCTCTTTAGTACCTCCTCTTTAATAGCTCCTCTTTAGTACCTCCTCTTTAATAGCTCCTCTTTAGTACCTCCTCTTTAATAGCTCCTCTTTAATAGCTCCTCTTTAGTACCTCCTCTTTAATAGCTCCTCTTTAGTACCTCCTCTTTAATAGCTCCTCTTTAATAGCTCCTCTTTAGTACCTCCTCTTTAATAGCTCCTCTTTAGTACCTCCTCTTTAATAGCTCCTCTTTAGTACCTCCTCTTTAATAGCTCCTCTTTAGTACCTCCTCTTTAATAGCTCCTCTTTAGTACCTCCTCTTTAATAGCTCCTCTTGAATAGCTCCTCTTTAGTGTCTCCTCTTTAGTACCTCCTCTTGAATAGCTCATCTTTAGTACCTCCTCTTTAATAGCTCCTCTTTAGTACCTCCTCTTTAATAGCTCCTCTTTAGTACCTCCTCTTTAATAGCTCCTCTTTAGTACCTCCTCTTTAATAGCTCCTCTTTAGTACCTCCTCTTTAATAGCTCCTCTTTAGTACCTCCTCTTTAATAGCTCCTCTTTAGTACCTCCTCTTTAATAGCTCCTCTTTAGTACCTCCTCTTTAATAGCTCCTCTTTAGTACCTCCTCTTTAATAGCTCCTCTTGAATAGCTCCTCTTTAGTGTCTCCTCTTTAGTACCTCCTCTTGAATAGCTCCTCTTTAGTACCTCCTCTTTAATAGCTCCTCTTTAGTACCTCCTCTTTAATAGCTCCTCTTTAGTACCTCCTCTTGGACAGACGACAGGAGACGAGTCAAGTGACAAACTTTTATTTCCTCCAAAAATAGAGTAATTTACATGAGTGGGCGGGGCTCAGGGGTCACATGATCAACTCGCTTAAAACACTGTAAAAACACCAAAAACAGCACACACGACGGCAGCAGCTGATTGGCTCAGGCCGCCTCCGTGACAACAGGCTGCAGGGCCGAGGGACAGGAAGTGATCTCAGTGGGGACAGGAAGTGAGGTCAGGTCCAGTGACGGCTCAAATCCGGCCGCTAACTTTTCTGTGCAACAGATTATTTTTTGGGGATCATTCTAACTGGGACCATCCTAGAACTAAACTAGGACTGAAAGGATCTAAATTGGTCCAGGTTTAAAGCTGGGTCTAAACCGGGTCTAAACCAGGTCTAAAGGAGGTCTAAACTGGTCCAGATCTAACGTGGGGCTGTGTCCAAATGTCCGCACCAGTTACTACTAAATACTGCACCCAAACTTTCCAACAATGCACCTTGAAAAGTAGTGTCCTGCACTGGTCACTAGACCAGTCAATATATCCCACAATGCACTGGGAGAGTCTAAAACCCCAGTGAGACGGGTCTTTACCTGGACACAACACGACTGAACGACGCAGAAGCTCAGGTTTATCTCACACACATCCTGATTATGAAGAAAACACTGAAGTAAACCGTTATGGTGTAAAGGTGCTAGCGTTAGCCTTTAGCTCGAGCTGTTAGCAGAGCAATCATAAACCGTTATGGTGTAAAGGTGCTAGCGTTAGCCTTTAGCTCGAGCTGTTAGCAGAGCAATCATAAACCGTTATGGTGTAAAGGTGCTAGCGTTAGCCTTTAGCTCGAGCTGTTAGCAGAGCGATCATAAAGAGTTACGGTGTAAAGGTGCTAGCGTTAGCCTTTAGCTCGAGCTGTTAGCAGAGTGATCATAAAGAGTTACGGTGTAAAGGTGCTAGCGTTAGCCTTTAGCTCGAGCTGTTAGCAGACCGATCATAAAGAGTTATGATGTAAAGGTGCTAGCGTTAGCCTTTAGCTCGAGTTGTTAATATAAATGTGAACACTGTTTACGTCAGATCCAGTTTGACATAAATGTGTGAGATTATTATTAGTCCATAAAGATCAGTCCAACTTCATCTTTATTTATGACACAAATCAAGTTTATCAGAGTCACACGACCCGAGGCACACGGCCCGAGTCACACGGCCCGAGTCACACGGCCCGAGTCACACGGCCCGAGTCACACGGCCCGAGTCACATGGCCCGAGTGTAGTGATCTGTGAATGAGGCTCTATAGTCTGATAAAGAGGGAGGGTCTATGTACAGTGGGTGGGGCTATGTACAGAGGGAGGTGCTGAGGAGTGAGGGGCAGAGGGAGACATTCGGACACAGCACGGGTCTAAAGTGGGTTTAAACCGGGTCTGAACCAGGTCTGAACTGGGTCTAAACCGGGTCTTCATCAGGAGTCCTGGTCCAGGCCCTGGCGCTGGAGGAAGTCGTGGAGCGCGCTCAGTCGTTGCAGGAGCATTACGTCTGAGTCACAGTCATCGTCACGGCAACCACGTCTTGCTGCCGCCCGCTTCCTGGGCACCATGGCAACCAGCCCCACCCCTAAAACAAATATTTGATGTAACAATAAAGGAAAGTTTGTGCTTCTGTTTAGTTGTGTAAAAATATTCACTGAATTTAAATATGTGATAAAATGTACGTTCTCCCTGCGTGTGATTGGCCTGCTGTGAGGTTGGGGGCGGGGCTACCTGGGGTGGGGCGTTTCCTCTTCCGTGGTTGGGTGAAATCAGGAAAGTGCAGCAGGCGTCTTCGTCTCTGCTGACCAATCAGAAGCAGCGCTCCGTCCTTCTCCCGTGGCTCCTCGAAGATGGTCTCCAGACTGCTGCTGCAGAGACAGGGATGAATCAGAGGACGTGGGGACATACCAGAAGACACGGGGACATACCAGAGAATGCAAACATATCAGAGGACATGGGGACATACCAGAGAATGCAAACATACCAGAGGACATGGGGACATACCAGAGGACACGGGGACATACCAGAGGACATGGGGACATACCAGAGAATCCAAACATATCAGAGGACACGGGGACATACCAGAGGACATGGGGACATACCAGAGAATGCAAACATACCAGAGGACATGGGGACATACCAGAGAATGCAAACATACCAGAGGACATGGGGACATACCAGAGGACGCGGGGACATACCAGAGGACATGGGGACATACCAGAGAATGCAAACATACCAGAGGACACGGGGACATACCAGAGAATGCAAACATACCAGAGGACACGGGGACATGACATGGGGACATACCAGAGGGTGCAGGGACATACCAGAGGACACGGGGACATACCAGAGGACACGGGGAAATACCAGAGGGTGCAGGGACATACCAGAGGACATGGGGACATACCAGAGGGTGCAGGGACATACCAGAGGACATGGGGACATACCAGAGAATGCAAACATACCAGAGGACACGGGGACATACCAGAGGGTGCAGGGACATACCAGAGGACATGGGGACATACCAGAGGACACGGGGACATACCAGAGAATGCAAACATACCAGAGGACATGGGGACATACCAGAGGGTGCAGGGACATACCAGAGGACATGGGGACATACCAGAGGGTGCAGGGACATACCAGAGGACACGGGGACATACCAGAGGACACGGGGACATACCAGAGGACACGGGGACATACCAGAGGACACGGGGACATACCAGAGGGTGCAGGGACATACCAGAGGACATGGGGACATACCAGAGGACACGGGGACATACCAGAGGACACGGGGACATACCAGAGGACATGGGGAGTCTTTATCAAATTATTATTATTTTATTTTAATTATTTATTTTAATTATTTTATTATTATTTTTATCGATTTGACTTAAATGAAGCAGAACTCAAGTTTAACTGACACAAAAGTACAACTGAGTCAAATCATGAAAATAAACACATGCTAACGACTAGCATGACTGACGCAGATTGGGCAGGTGACTCAAACTGGGGAATGACACAGAGACACAGCAGAGGCACAGGTGCATTCTGGGACACGTAGTCTCACCTGTTTGCAGACGGAGACCTGTAGTTCTTGTTTGTGTAGATTTCCTCCAAACTGAACTCTTTCTTCTTCAAACTGAAAAAAGTCAGTCATGGTTTAGACCTGGTTTAGTCCTGGTTTAGTCCTGGTTTAGTCCTGGTTTAGTCCTGGTTTAGTCCTGGTTTAGTCCTGGTTTAGACCTGGTTTAGTCCTGGTTTAGTCCTGGTTTAGTCCTGGTTTAGACCTGGTTTAGTCCTGGTTTAGTCCTGGTTTAGTCCTGGTTTAGACCTGGTTTAGTCCTGGTTTAGACACGGTTTAGCCCCGGTTTAGACCCGGTTTAGTCCCGGTTTAGTGCTGGTTTAGACCTGGTTTAGACCTGGTTTAGTCCTGGTTTAGTCCTGGTTTAGTCCTGGTTTAGTCCTGGTTTAGACCCGGTTTAGTCCTGGTTTAGACCTGGTTTAGACCTGGTTTAGACCTGGTTTAGACCTGGTTTAGTCCTGGTTTAGTGCTGGTTTAGTCCTGGTTTAGTGCTGGTTTAGTCCTGGCTTAGTCCTGGTTTAGTGCTGGTTTAGACCTGGTTTAGTCCTGGTTTAGTGCTGGTTTAGACCTGGTTTAGTCCTGGTTTAGTCCTGGTTCAGTCCTGGTTTAGTCCTGGTTTAGTCCTGGTTTAGTCCTGGTTAAGTCCTGGTTTAGACCTGGTTTAGTCCTGGTTTAGTCCTGGTTTAGTGCTGGTTTAGTCCTGGTTTAGTCCTGGTTTAGTGCTGGTTTAGTCCTGGCTTAGTCCTGGTTTAGTGCTGGTTTAGACCTGGTTTAGTCCTGGTTTAGTGCTGGTTTAGACCTGGTTTAGTCCTGGTTTAGTCCTGGTTCAGTCCTGGTTTAGTCCTGGTTAAGTCCTGGTTTAGACCTGGTTTAGTCCTGGTTTAGTCCTGGTTTAGTGCTGGTTTAGTCCTGGTTTAGTCCTGGTTTAGTGCTGGTTTAGTCCTGGTTTTTACCGTTTCACTTTGGGGAGGCCCAGGGGGGTGAGGTTTGTTTCTTTTGGTGAAGTTCGACGAATCCGGATCTGAGAAACTCTCTTCACCTGAGGAAAGGAAATTAGGAGAGAATAAAGGAAACAAAGACAAGGACATGAGGACATTGAATACTTTGTGTATTTTATTTTACTTGTGTACTTTGTGTGAGTACTTGGTACTCAAGTTTTTACTTTGGAGTACTTTTGTATTGCAGGTAAAATGTTCTGAGTACTGAGTGTGAACAAATATTTATTCACTTTTGCATTGTGATTCACGTCTTTCTTGTTGCCGGGCAGATCAGCGCTGGCAGCTGATTGGGCCGATGTCAGTGACACTGTGAGCCCATTGGTTGGCATGGGAGGCAGTGGGAGTGGCCGTCGGCGAGTGCTGTGATTGGCTCTATGTCTTTGCTGTCGCCGGGCGGAAATCCCCAGACTGCAACCAATCACAGGATGAGTTAATTTAATTTGAATTAGTAAAAATGATATGATTAATTTAAAATTAATAATAATATGAATAAATTGGATTAAACTCACCTGAACAAAGATGACCTCACGTAACTGTAACAAGAGACAGAGTCAGGACCAGGTCTACACCGGGTCTAAACCAGGACTAAACCGGGTCTAAACCAGGTCTAAACCAGGGCTAAACCAGGACTAAACCAGGTCTAAACCAGGACTAAACCAGGACTAAACCATGTCTAAACCAGGTCTAAACCAGGACTAAACCAGGACTAAACCAGGTCTAAACCAGGACTAAACCAGGTCTAAACCAGGACTAAACCAGGACTAAACCAGGACTAAACCAGGTCTAAACCAGGACTAAACCAGGACTAAACCAGGACTAAACCAGGATTAAGCCAGTTCTAAACCAGGACTAAACCAGGACTAAACCAGGACTAAACCAGGATTAAGCCAGGTCTAAACCAGGACTAAACCAGGTCTAAACCAGGTCTAAACCAGGACTAAACCAGGACTAAACCAGGACTAAACCAGGATTAAGCCAGTTCTAAACCAGGTCTAACCTAGGACTAAACCAGGACTAAACCAAACCAAAACTAAACCTGGTCTAAACCAGGTCTAAACCAGGACTAAAAAAGGACTAACCAGGTCTGGACCCACCTGTGCTCGGCGCTGATGTACGGGGGAGCGCTGTGGTCCTGCAGGGGGCGCTCTGGAGCCACTGTGACATCACTGAGGGACACGCCCATTGCCGTCTCCACGGCAACCAGCGACAGGCGCCACGGCAACCGTCGCCTGGAGGCGTGGCCTGACGCTGTCATCAGCCACGTCATCATCGCTCTCACTTCACCATGGCGATAGGAGCGAGGGGTGGAGCCAGAGAAATGCCACGCCTCCACTGAACCCAGAGCATCATGGGATACTGATGAGAACCTGCAGGAAACAACCAAGAGCTTCAAAATCCCTGTGTCAGATGCCCTCCCGCCTCCTGTATCAGATCGTCCTGTTCGTATGAACCCGCCCTATATGGTCCTAAA
The DNA here is from genome assembly GCF_009829125.3 of Periophthalmus magnuspinnatus. NCBI lineage: Eukaryota > Metazoa > Chordata > Actinopteri > Gobiiformes > Gobiidae > Periophthalmus > Periophthalmus magnuspinnatus. The sequence goes on from NC_047137.1 coordinate 19,386,209, forward strand.
ACCAGGACTAAACCGGGACTAAACAGGATTAAACCAGGATTAAACCAGGATTAAACCAGGACTAAATCAGACCTACAAAAGATAAAGTAAAGTTGAACTCACTGTGGGCGAAGCAGCAGAGGAGCCCGGAGCCCATTCTGCCCGGCAACAGCACACACCCTGCGCTCTGATTGGCCCGCAGTCCTCGCGCTTTGGTCCGATTGGCTCTCAGACACCACACTCTGCTCTGATTGGTGCTTCCTTCGTTTCCTCCTTGTTTCTTTCTCTTCCCTCCTTCGTCTCCTCTTACTTGATTGGCTTGGACCTGCCACTGGCTCCTCTTCCTCTGACCATGACGAACTCTCGCCTCCTCTGTCCTCGCCTCCTCTGTCCTCACCTCCTCTGTCCTCACCTCCTCTGTCCTCACCTCCTCTGTCCTCACCTCCTCTCTCCTTACTTCCTCTGTCCTCGTTTAGGCGTCGCTCTAAAGCGCTCAGCCGTTGGTCAAAGGTTGCCATGGCTCCTCCAATCAGACGCTTCATCTCTTTTTGGTGTAAGGAAAGGAGCGAGGAAAGGAGACGAGGAAGCATCGAGGAGCAAAGGACGCACGGCCCAGGCGGCAACTGAGGAGATATCTGAGGAGACATGTGAGGAGAGGAGGGAGGAGACGAACAAGGAGACATTTGAGGAGAGTTGTGAGGAGGCATGTGAGGAGCCGTGTGAGGAAACATCTGAGGAAACATCTGAGGAGGCTTCTGAGGAGACATCTGAGGAGGCATCTGAGGAGTGGAGGAGACTGAGGAAGGAGAGGAGGACACAAGAACATTAGGAGAGATAAGGATGGGAGGTGAAGGGGGATACAAGCAAGGAGACAAGTGAGGAGGTAATGAAGGAGACATCTGAGGAGACATCTGAGGAGGCAACTGGGGGGTGGAAGAGGCTGAGGAAGGAGAGGAGGACACAAGGACATTAGGAGAGACAAGGATGGGAGGTGAAGGAGGATACAAACAAGGAGACAAGTGAGGGGACAGATAAGGAGACAAAGTAGGAGACATCTGAAGAGAGGAATCTGAGGAATGATAGGACACAAGGATGTTAGGAGACACAGTGTTAGGAGGAGGTGAAGGAGACAAAGGAGGAGACAAGCGAGGAGACAAACAAGGAGACATCTGAGGAGGTAAATAAGGAGATGAATGAAAGGGAAGAGAGGAGTGAGGAGACAATCGAGGAGGCATAGAAGGAGACAAAGTGTGAGGAGAGGAGGAGTCTGAGGAAGGATAGGACACAAGGATGTTAGGAGAGACAGGGTTAGGAGAAGCTGAAGGAGGTGAAAGAGAAAACATCTGAGGAGAGCCAGTAAGAGGACAGGAATGAGAGGGAGGAGATGAAGGAGGGAAGGAGCGAGGAGATAAAGAGGGAGACGAAGAGGGAAAGGAAGAGTCTGAGGGAGGAGAGCATGGGGAAGATGAGTGAGGAGGTGAAGAAGGAGAAGAAGGAGACGAGGAGTCTGAGGGAGAAGAAGAGAGGGAGGAGAGGAGGAAGCAGAATGAGCCACAGTAAAAACAGTCTGACTCGTGAAGAATCCCCCAACCTCTCCCTCTGTACAAAACCCCTCCCTCTGTACAAAGCCCCTCCCTCTGTACAAAGCCCCTCCCTCTGTACAAAGCCCCTCCCTCTGCACAAAGCCCCTCCCTCTGTACAAAGCCCCTCCCTCTGTACAAAGCCCCTCCCTCTGTACAAAGCTCCTCCCTCTTTATCACAATCATGTGACTCGGGCCGTGTGACTCGGGCCGTGTGCCTCGGGTCGTGTGACTCTGATAAACTTGATTTGTGTCATAAATAAAGATGAAGTTGGACTGATCTTTATGGACTAATAATAATCTCACACATTTATGTCAAACTGGTTCTGACGTAAACAGTGTTCACATTTACATTAACAACTCGAGCTAAAGGCTAATGCTAGCACCTTTACATCATAACTCTTTATGATCGGTCTGCTAACAGCTCCAGCTAAAGGCTAACGCTAGCACCTTTACGTCAGAACGGTTTATGATCGGTCTGCTAACAGCTCCAGCTAAAGGCTAACGCTAGCACCTTTACATCATAACGGTTTATGATCGCTCTGCTAACAGCTCCAGCTAAAGGCTAACGCTAGCACCTTTGCATCATAACGGTTTATGATCGGTCTGCTAACAGCTCCAGCTAAAGGCTAACGCTAGCACCTTTACACCATAACGGTTTATGATCTTTTTGCTAACGAGTCTGACAGCAGCAGTTCGGGAGACAGAGAAAAGGGACACAGTTTTTACACATAAAATGAAAAATGAAATGGACAAAGAGTTGATGGAGCAGGAAGTGCGCCCATGATCACTTCCTGTTTGGAACATGGCAGATAGCAGGTTAGCTATTCATTTATATAAACAGTCTGTGTTTTTAGTTCCTGTACTTCTATGTCATGTATCGGCACATATACCAGATGCCGTAACGCCGTGAGGGTGTGACGCCGCTCACTTTCAGATTCATTTTTCACACAGTGGGAGAAACTCACAAATACTCCGCCCCTCACCTGGGAGCGACCACGCCTCGGCCAATGAGAGCGCGATATTCGGGTCCTCGGCCAATGGGAGCGCGGTGTTCGGGTCCTCGGCCAATGGGAGCACGGTGTTCGGGTCCTCGGCCAATGGGAGTGCGGTGTTCAGGTCTTCGGCCAAAGGGATCGGTGGAGGGGCGGGGTTTCGGGTGACGGGCAGCTCAGAAGGTGGGGCCATGCCAGATTTGTCCCGCCCGCTGTGCTCTGATTGGCTGAGAGTGAGTGGGAGAGAGAGCATGGCCCAGACTGTGAAGAGAGAGAGTCATCATCACCACGGCAACGGCGACTTTACAGGCCAAAAGATGACATCATTAAACAACGATAAACATGATCACCACCTGATGACATCACAGGGTGAATGAAACACAATGCAGCTCCAGACATGTGTCAGAGGACACAACATGGTTTAAAGCCCCACTGTGGAACATTTTCTCACATTAGAGGGTTACAGAAAGAAAGGGCCATTTATAGAACCCAGGACTAACCCAGGACTAACCCAGGACTAACCCAGAACTAAACCAGGACTAACCCAGGACTAAACCAGGACTAACCCAGGACTAACCCAGGACTAACCCAGGACTAACCCAGGACTAACCCAGGTGTAAACCGGGACTAAACCGGGACTAAACCGGGACTAAATCGGGTCTAAACCAGGACTAACCCAGGACTAACCCAGGACTAAACCAGGACTAACCCAGGACTAACCCAGGACTAAACCGGGACTAACCCAGGACTAACCCAGGACTAAACCAGGACTAACCCAGGACTAAACCAGGACTAAACCAGGACTAACCCAGGACTAAACCAGGACTAACCCAGGACTAACCCAGGTGTAAACCGGGACTAAACCGGGACTAAATCGGGTCTAAACCAGGACTAACCCAGGACTAACCCAGGACTAACCCGGGACTAAACCGGGACTAAATCGGGTCTAAACCAGGACTAACCCAGGACTAACCCAGGACTAAACCGGGACTAAATCGGGTCTAAACCAGGACTAAACCAGGACTAAACCAGGTCTAAACCAGGTCTAAACCAGGTCTAAACCAGGACTAATCCAGCCTGGATGAATCCTGGACTAACTCGGGTCTAATCCTGGTCTGGACCTGTTCCAGGGGCTGAGATCCCGCGATACTTGAGGCGCAGATGAGAGCAAATCTGTAATAATCTTTCACCTGTCAATCATCCCGGGCTATTATCGATCCGTGACGTCACATCAGTGATCAGTGACGTCAGACTGTTTTCAGCCTGAAATGAAACAACGGGATTTAGGCCAAGAGCGGAGCGTGGGACAAACGGACCAAAGCGGGACTAAACCAGGACCAAACCGGGCCGGACCGAGCCAGGCCCGGGGCCAGGCGCGGGCACGTACCTGGCACGAGCAGCGCGCGTCCCCGAGGCTCCGTCACTGCGACATTTGTGAGTTTAATCCGCAGAAAAAGCGCAGAGATCAACAAAACAGCCCCGGAAACACCCGGCGGCAGGAACAGGAAGTACCACGAGACTTCAGAGTAAGACACTGACCGGAAGTGAACGGGAGACGGGGACTTCAGAGTAAGAGCCCCACGACCGCAATCATAGAGGGAAGAGTCAGGACCAAGGGCACAACAACAGGACGAACACAACAATAACACAACAACACAATAACAACAACAGGACGAACACAACAATAACACAACAACACAATAACAACAACAGGGCGAACACAACAATAACATAACAACACAATAACAACAACAGGACGAACACAACAATAGCACAACAGCACAATAACAACAACAGGACGAACACAACAATAACACAACAACACAATAACAACAACAGGACGAACACAACAATAACACAACAGCACAATAACAACAGGACGAACACAAAAATAACACAACAACACAATAACAACAACAGGACGAACACAACAACACAATAACAACAACAGGACGAACACAACAATAACACAACAGCACAATAACAACAACAGGACGAACACAACAATAACACAACAACACAATAACAACAACAGGACAAACACAACAATAACACAACAGCACAATAACAACAGGACGAACACAACAATAACACAACAGCACAATAACAACAACAGGACGAACACAACAATAACACAACAGCACAATAACAACAACAGGATGAAAACAACAATAACACAACAACAGAACAATAACAACAGGATGAAAACGACAGCACAATAACAACAAAACAACAGAACAATAACACAACAACAGCACAATAACAATAACAACAACAGCACAATAACAACAACAGGACGACAACAGCACAACAACAACAGCACAATAACAACACAGCAACAACAGCACAATAACAACAACAGGATAAAAACAACAATAACCCAACAACACAACAGCACAATAACAACAACAGGACAACAACAGCACAATAACAACAGGATGAAAACGACAGCACAATAACACAACAACACCCCAAAACAACAAAACAATAACACAACAACAGCACAATAACAACAACAGCACAATAACAACAACAGGACGACAACAGCACAACAACAGCACAATAACAACAGGATGAAAACAACAATAACACAACAACAACAACAGCACAATACCAACAACATAACAACATCATCATCATCTTCTCCTCTCTCTCTCCTCCTTTCTCTCTCTCCTCCTCTCTCTCGCTCTGTCCTCCTCCTCTCTCTCCTCCTCCTCTCTCTCCCCTCCTTTCTCTCTCATCCTTTCTCTCTCTTCTCTCTCTCTCCTCCCTCCTCTCTCTCTCCTCCTTTCTCTCTCTCCTCCTTTCTCTCTCTCTCTCCTCCTCTCTCTCTCCTTCTTCTCTCTCTCTCTCCTCCTTTCTCTCTCCTCTCTCTCCTCCTTTCTCTCTCTCCTCTCTCTCCTCTCTCTCATCCTCTCTCTCTCCCCCTTTCTCTCTCTCCTCCTTTCTCTCTCTCTCTCCTCCCCTCTCTCCTTCTCTCTCTCCTCCTCTCTACTCCCTCCTCTCTCTCTCCTCCTCCTCCCTCCTCTCTTTCTCTCTCCTTCTCTCTCTCTCCTCCTCCTCTCTCTACTCCCTCCTCTCTCTCCTCCTCCTCCCTCCTCTCTTTCTCCTCCTCCTTCTCTCTCTCCTCCTCCTCCCTCCTCTCTTTCTCCTCCTCCTTCTCTCTCTCCTCCTCCTCCCTCCTCTCTTTCTCTCTCCTCCTCTCTTTCTCTCTCCTCCTTCTCTCTCTCTCCTCCTCTCTCTACTCCCTCCTCTCTCTCCTCCTCCTCCCTCTTCTCTTTCTCCTCCTCCTTCTCTCTCTCTCCTCCTCCTCCCTCCTCTCTTTCTCTCTCCTCCTTCTCTCTCTCTCCTCCTCTCTCTACTCCCTCCTCTCTCTCTTCCTCCTCCCTCTTCTCTTTCTCTCTCCTCCTTCTCTCTCTCTCCTCCTCTCCTCTGCCCCTCCTCTCCATTGGTTGCCTTGGCGATAGTAACCTGACGTGTCATGTTCCTTATTAAACTTTTACGCCTCTTCTTCTCGTCTTTCCTCTCAGTCGTTCGTTCTTTCGTGTTGTTCGTTTAAATATTTCTCACATTTTTTTCATTTAAGTTTTAAAATCACAAAATTATTTTCAGGCCAAAACAAAGACAAAGGATTTAAACATGTGACGACAGGTGAGTACTACAAGTACTACAAGTACTACTGCTACTGCATTACTGCACAAGTACTACTGCTACTATTACTGTACTACTGCACAAATACTACAAGTACTACTGCTACTGTACTACTGCACAAGTACTACTGCTACTGCATTACTGCACAAGTACTACTACTATTACTGTACTACTGCACGTACTACAAGTACTACTGCTACTATTACTACTACTATTGCTACTACAAATACAGTACTACAAATACTACTACTACTACTACTACTACTGCACTACTGCAGTGTTAGTGCAGTAGTAGTAGTACTAAAGTACTACAACTACTACTGCTCCTGTTACTACTACTACTTTACTACTGCAAGTACTACATGTACTATAAGTACTACCACTACTACTACTACTCTACTACTGCATATATTACTACTAGTACTAGTACTACTACTAGAGCTGTAAATACTTCTACTGCAGGTGCTGTTACCCTGGGCCGATGTGCTCTTGAGCAGAACACTTCTCAGGTTCATTCACACAACAACACACACAATAACAGTCACACACAACAACACACAACACACACAATAACAGTCACACACAATAACACACACAAGAACAGTCACACAGAATAACACACACAATAACAGTCACACACAATAACACACACAATAACAGTCACACACAATAACACACACAAGAACAGTCACACAGAATAACACACACAATAACAGTCACACAGAATAACACACACAATAACAGTCACACACAATAACACACAACAACACACAACAGAGTCATGTACAACAACAACAACAGAATCACACACAACAACAGACACACAACAGTCACACACAACAACTGAGTCACACACAACAACACACACAACAACAGAGACGCACAACAGTCACACACAACAACAGAATCACACACAACAACACACACAACAACAGAGACACACAACAGTCACACACAACAACAGAATCACACACAACAACAGAGACACACAACAGTCACACACAACAACAGAATCACACACAACAACAGAGACACACAACAGTCACACACAACAACAGAATCACACACAACAACAGAGACACACAACAGTCACACACAACAACTGAGTCACACACAACAACACACACAACAACAGAGACACACAACAGTCACACACAACTGAGTCACACACAAGAACAACAACAACACACACAATAACAGTCACACACAATAACACACACAACAACAAAAGAGTCACACACAACAACACACAACACATACAACAGAGTCATGCACAACAACAACAGAATCACACACAACAGAGTCATGCACAACAACAACAGAATCACACACAACAACAGAAACACACAACAGTCACACACAACAACTGAGTCACACACAACAACACACACAACAACAGAGACACACAACAGTCACACACAACAACTGAGTCATACACAACAACAGAGACACACAACAGTCACACACAACAACTGAGTCACACACAACAACACACACAACAACAGAGACACACAACAGTCACACACAACAACTGAGTCACACACAATAACACACACAACAACAAGAGTTACACAAAACAACACACAACACATACAACAGAGTCATGCACAACAACAACAGAATCACACACAACAACACACACAACAACAGAGACACACAACAACACACAACACATACAACAGAGTCACACACTGGGCTCCACTGTCTGCAGCTCAAAGCCCCACAGGAGGCACAGTGGTTATGCTGAGTCCTCCCTCTCACCAGGAGGTTGTGTGTTTGACTCCTGATCTGTGTGGCACAGTGGTTATGCTGAGTCCTCCCTCTCACCAGGAGGTTGTGTGTTTGACTCCTGATCTGTGTGGCACAGTGGTTATGCTGAGTCCTCCCTCTCACCAGGAGGTTGTGTGTTTGACTCCTGATCTGTGTGGCACAGTGGTTATGCTGAGTCCTCCCTCTCACCAGGAGGTTGTGTGTTTGACTCCTGATCTGTGTGGCACAGTGGTTATGCTGAGTCCTCCCTCTCACCAGGAGGTTGTGTGTTTGACTCCTGATCTGTGTGGCACAGTGGTTATGCTGAGTCCTCCCTCTCACCAGGAGGTTGTGTGTTCGAGGCCTTATGTCTGCGTTTCTGTGGCAGAGTAGTTACCTCGAGGTTGGGGGTTGATGGCGGACCTGCAGCAGGACGTGAATGTGTCGGTTGCCTTGGCAACGCGACCGCGGCAGGAGCCGCTGTGCATCGTGTGTTTTGGCGTTTACGACCTGTCGACACGGTTACCACGACGACTGCACTGTGGCCACACCTTCTGCCAAAGCTGCCTCAAGAGACTGCACACGGTCATCAACGAACAGGTCTAAACCCCGACTAAACCCGGACTAATCCCTGACTAAACCAGGACTAAACCCAGACTAAACCTGGACTAATCCCTGACTAGACCAGGACTAAACCCAGACTAAACCTTTACTAGAACAGGACTAAACCCGGACTCAACCCAGATTAAACCAGGATTAAACCAGGTCTAAACCCAGACTAAACCAGGATTTAATCCGGACTAAACAGGACTAAACCCAGACTAAACCAGGACTAAACTTGGACATATCCCTGACTAGACCAGGTCTAAACCCGAACTAAACCTAACTAAACCAGGACTGAACTGGGACTAAATCCGGGTTAAACCAGGTTTAAAGCAGGACTCTTTGTGCTTGCAGTCGTGGATCCCGTGTCCTCAGTGCAGGCAGAACACACCTCGGCCTAAAGGGGGCGCTGCGGCTCTGGACCTGGACCTTGGCCTGTTTTTGGTGGTAAAATCTGGCCCCGCCCCTAGGCCCACTCCGACCAATCGTGAGGAGGAGCCGACCAATGGGAAGCTGTGGCAGATCTACCACGACGAAGGCTGGAGTCACGGCGGATTGGCCGAGCCACGCTTCCACCAGGACGACACCGAGCGCTCCCATTGGCTGTGCTGCTGGCTCTGCTGCAGGGGGCGGGGCTAAAGTCTGCTCCTCTCTGCTCCTCTTTGCTCCTCTCTGCTCCTCTCTGATTGTAACATAATTTATTTTTAATAAAGATTATCAGATCTTTAAATCCACACAAATAAAAACTATATATTTTAGTTGTTGAAATGTTTGACTTTCAATAAAATATTTTTCTTCAGGGTTTGTTTAGTGTTATGTCTGTCTCCAGCCAAAGGATTGCGGGTTTAACCCCAGTCTGACCCTTGCGTTGTGGTGCCTTTGAGCAACATACCCTGACTGTGTGAACGGGCATCAGGTACAGATCCAAATAAGCACAGAAAAAATGTGTTTTTAGAAAGAATCCTTCAGAATAAAAGAGATGTTTTTAAAAAGAATCCTTCAGAATAAAAGAGATGTTTTAGAAAGAATCCTTCAGAATAAAAGAGCTGTTTTTAAAAAGAATCCTTCAGAATAAAAGAGATGTTTTAGAAAGAATCCTTCAGAATAAAAGAGGTGTTTTTTTTTTTTTTTTAAGAATCCTTCAAAATAATGTTTTTAGAAAAGAATCTTTCAGAATAAAAGAGATGCCGTTAGACAGAATCCTTCAGAATAAAAGCGCATCCGCCGGAAGCCCCTCCCGTTAGCATTAGCATTAGCCTCACGAGCTCCAGAGCCGGGACTCTGCGGGAAACGGCGGCAGAAAGAGGGACCAAAGTGGGACCAAAGTGGGACAAAGGGCAGGAACAGTCGGTCAGGACCCGGCGATGACCGCGGCGGAGGGCTGTGCAGCGGAGCCGTGACCGAGCACCGAGCCCCGGCCCCGGGACCCGAGCATACACCGACCTCCGCACAACACCTCCGCCGAAAACAGACCACCAGCTCCGTCCTGCTCCTCCCACAAGAGCCGCTGAGTCTGGAGCCTCAGAGCCGGGTGAGAGAGGGGACAGGCTGGGGGGACAGGCTGGGGGGACAGGCTGGGGGGGACAGACGGGGGACAGGGCCGGGGACAGGGCCGGGGACAGGGTCGGGGACAGGGAGGGTGAGAGCGGAGCCTGTCCCGGGGCTGTCAGTGCAGCTCAGGGTCTGTCCCTCTGTTTCCTCTGGGAGCGGCGTTAGCTGTAGCGTCTGTTATTTGGGTTTGTTTCACATTCTTTGGCTGTTTTGCACCTCCACGCACCCCCACGAACCCCCACGCCCCCTCACGCACCTGGGACATGTCACTGTCTCGTCTTTTTTCTTATTGAGTAAAAGTTTGTCCCGTTAGCATTAGGATTAGCTCCCTCCCTGTTGTTTCCTATGACAGCGGCATTAGCATTAGCATTAGCCTGTGTTGGAATGTGGGTCAAACAGAAGGTAAACAAACAAAACACACAGTAAACATGTCCTCCTGTGGCACAGTGGTTATGCTGTGTCCTCCCTCTCACCAGGAGGTTGTGGATTCGACTCCTGATCTGTGTTTCTGTGGCACAGTGGTTATGCTGTCTCCTCCCTCTCACCAGGAGGTTGTGGGTTGTTAAAAACATTGGTTCTAAAACTATTGAGACTAGAAACCCATTTTAAAAAGTGTCGATACTGAAAAAAGACAGAATTGGATCTTTCCTGAAGTGTTTTCAAATGGTCTTGATGTAGAAAGAATTAATGTAAAAGATGATGATGAAAATGATTGTTCCACCTCAGTGTTTATCGAGCCTGAATCTAAACCAGTGGAGCTTTAAGATCCTAAACTGCAGACTATGTAGTTTAGTTTGTTTATTCAGACACACACAGAAAAATAAATAAAACATTGTCACAGTCACATACATAGAATTTGTTCATTGTGACTGAAAGGCGTAGGCTGAAGCTCATCTTATTTATACCTGCTTAATTCCACATCTAAAGAATAATATACAATACAGAAGAAATACATTTGTTTTTATATTCTTACGGTTACCTCTGGATAATTATATTTGTATATATAATAATCATTAGTAGTCCTTTTTTATCATGATCATAGATGTTATTTTTTAATCATCAACATATTATTATTATTATTACTATTTTGTTTTCCTATTACATAATTCATACTATGTAGTAGACAAAGTTTATACTATGTTCTTTAATGTTCAGTTCAGTTGTCATAGTAACAGTTATACTATTGCTCTATTTTCTAGAATTTTTAATTTATACATTTTCTTAAATACTTTGATTGATGTGCAGCTTTTTAATTCATTGTCCAAACAATTCCATAAATTAACCCCTGTAACTGAGATGCACATAGATTTTTTTTGTAGTTCTTGCCATAGTTTTTTGGAAGATGCCAGTTCCTCTCGTATTATAGCGACTCCAGGTCTGAACAGCTCCTGGACACAGTGTGGAAGCCTGTGGTTATGGGCCTTATACATAACAACTGCTGTATTATATTCAACAGTAAAGAAGTGACTGAGTGACGTCACCCACAGTTTCAGCTCCACATGAAGCTCATTGAGGCTAGCAGTTATAGCGGCTAATCTGCAGCACAGTTTGGAATTCCCACCACGAGTATCACCGCAACCAAAGAGCCAATCAGGACAGAGGCTCTTGAAGGTAACGCCACTTCCCGCCTGCACCGCTTTATTTATTTTTATTTTTTATTTTTGGAAGGGAGCTGTTAAATCAGCGGTGCAGGCTGGAAGGGGTGTTACCTTAAACAGCCTCACTCCTGATTGGCTCTTTGGTTGCTATGATACTCACGGTCTGAATTCTAAATATGAAACTTGCTCCAGATTAGCTGCTAGCCTCAGTGAACTTCATGTGGAACTGGAGTTGTAGAGTTTTATGTTCGTTTTTAAATTTTGCCATTTTTCACGTTTTAGATTCAGTGTTTGGAGCTTTTCAAGGAGAAAAACTCATGACCCTTGACCCCTGTGTACTGTCATGACCCGTGTGATGTCACTTGCAGAACCTCTGTTGCCACACTGACTCCTCTTCTCACCTCCTCTCTTCTCCTCCTCTCCTCCTCTGGTTCCAGACTGACTGAGTACAAGCTCCTCCAAACTTGCCTTTGACTCTCTTCTCCCTTCTCCTCCTCTCCTCCAGATCTACTCTTCTCCTGCTCTCCCCTCCTTGTCTCTCCTCTTTCCTCCTTCAGATTTGCTCCTCTCCACTCTACTCCTCCTCTTTTCTCCTCTCTTTCTCTCTCTTCCAGATCTGCTCTTCTCCTCTCCTCCTCTCCTTGTCTCTCCTCCTCTCTTGTCCTCCTCTTTCCTCCTCCTCTCTTGTCCTCCTTTCTTCTCATCTTCTCCTGTCCTCCTCTCTCCTCCTCCAGATCTGCTCTTGTCCTCTCCTTGTGTCTCCTCCTCACTTGTCCTCCTCTCTCCTCTTCCTCTCTTGTCCTCCTTTCTTCTCATCTTCTCCTCTTCTCCTCTCCTCCTCTCTCCTCCTCCAGATCTGCTCTTCTCCTCTCCTTGTCTCTCCTCCTCACTTGTCCTCCTCTTTCCTCCTCCTCTCTTGTCCTCCTTTCTTCTCATCTTCTCCTGTCCTCCTCTCTCCTCCTCCAGATCTGCTCTTCTCCTCTCCTTCTCTCCTCCTCACTTGTCCTCCTCTCTCCTCCTCCAGATCTGCTCCTCTCCTCCTCTCTTGTCCTCTTCTCTTCTCTCTCCTCCTCTTTCCTCCGTTCTTCTCCTCCAGATCTGCTCCTTTGATACTCCTTTCTCTCTCTCCTCAGAACCATGCAGTGCTGCCTCGATCGGCCCAAATCCTAGCGTGCACGTGACCCGAGAGCGTGCACGTGACCCGAGAGCGTGCACGTGACCCGAGAGCGTGCACAAGACTCTGAGAGTGCACGTGACCTCACAGAGAAAATGGGCTTTGGCCGAGACCTCAAGAACTCCCACGAGGGCCTCCTCAAACTGCAGGACTGGGAGCTAAAGGTAAGAGACGAGCAGGGAGGAGCAGGGAGGAGCAGGGAGGAGCAGGGCCAGAGCAGGGCCAGAGCAGGGCCAGAGCAGAGGCCGAGACCTCAAGAACTCCCACGAGGGCCTCCTCAAACTGCAGGACTGGGAGCTAAAGGTAAGAGACGAGCAGGGAGGAGCAGAGAGGAGCAGGGGGGAGCAGGGTCAGGGAGCAGTAGTTGATCATTTGGAGCTGTCTGTGTTACAGTCATGTTGGGTTAAAGATGTTTCTGTTTTTAACCAAAAACTTTTTCTCTCCTCCTTCTCTTCCCCTCCTCCCTTGTTCCTCCTCCACTGCTTCTCCTCCTCCTCTGCTCCTCCTGTGCTCCTCAGCTCTTGGACACAGTGAAGCGTTTCTTGACTCAGAGAGTAAAGAGCGATAAAGAATATTCGTCTCTTTTACTGAGTCTGAGCCAAACGCCCCCCCAAGAATCAGACTACAGCAGCACCACAAGCCAGGTACTGGACCGGGACTGGACGGGGCACTGGACGGGGCACTGGACGGGGCACTGGACGGGGCACTGGACGGGGCACTGGACGGGGCACTGGACGGGGCACTGGACGGGGGACTGGACCGGGACCATAGTGATACTAGACCGGTACTAGACCAGAACTAGATTAGGACTAGACCGTGACTCACCAAGACTTAACCAGGACCAGGTTTCCAGTGTGTGTGCAGTTGTGTGTGCAGTTGTGTGTGCAGTTGTGTGTGCAGTTGTGTGTGCAGTTGTGTGTGCAGTTGTGAGTGTGTGCAGTTGTGTGTGTGTGCAGTTGTGTGTGTGTGCAGTTGTGTGTGTGTGCAGTTGTGTGTGTGTGCAGTTGTGAGTGTGCCTTTGTGTTGTGCGACCATACGCTGTTTGTATAAATGGACATGTCTAACCTGCTATACGCCGCGCTCCACACAGGAAGTGATCATGATGCACTTCCTGCTCCATCGACTCTTTGTCCAGTTCACTCTCTGTATAAACAGCGCCCCCTCTGTCCTCTCTCTGTCTCTGCTGCTTCAGACTCATTCTGGTCTTAAATGTTCGTATTGACCCTCGACATGATCCTGGGGTTTTTATTTCACTTTTGTGTCTGTAAATCAAGATATGAACATTAATAACAGACACATCAGGTCCTTCTGTCCCCGAGGTCGCTCCTGTTGGCGTTAGCAACAGGTTTGATTGACAGTGTTGCTAAGCATCCACTCCCTGCTAAACCAGTGATAAGGGGCGTTACCTTCAACAGCCTCCCTCCTGACTGGCTCTTTGGTTGCTATGATACTCAGAATCATAATTTGTCTTGTCTTAACATGGAACTCGACTCCAGATCAGACACTGGAGCTGAAGCTGTGGTGACGTCACTTTGTCCTCTGCTTTACACAGTCTGTGTGTGTGTGTGTGTGCACAGGTGTGTGTGTGTGTACAGTTGTATATATTTGTGTGTTTTCAGTCGTGGACTCAGGTGTGTGTGTGTGTGTGTACAGTTGTATATATTTGTGTGTTTTCAGTCATGGACTCAGGTTGTGCGACACACTGAGGCTCTGGGCAGGATCATGAAGACTCACGCAGACGAGCTGAACTCTGGACCTCTGCACAAACTCACCACTCTGATACGAGACAAGCAGCAGATCAAGAAGACCTACCAGAGCCTACACCAGAGCATGGAGAGCCACTATCACAAGGTAGGCCAATCAGAGAGCAGAACGACCTACACACAGCCAATCAGAGGGCAGAACGACCTACACACAGCCAATCAGAGGGCAGAACGACCTACACACAGCCAATCAGGGGCAGAACGACCTACACACAGCCAATCTTAGGGCAGAACGACCTACACACAGCCAATCTTAGGGCAGAACGACCTACACACAGCCAATCAGAGAGCAGAACGACCTACACACAGCCAATCAGAGGGCAGAACGACCTACACACAGCCAATCAGAGGGCAGAACGACCTACACACAGCCAATCAGAGGGCAGAATAGTCCAAACGACCAATCAGGGTAGAGGTGATGTTGCAGAGCAGTGTTTCCTCATCAGAGGTTTGCATACAGGCCAGAGTCTGGACTCACCTGGTCTTGATGTTGCAGGTGACCAAGAGCGACCTGGAGAAGCTGAAGACGACCTACCGCCAACTGAGCCGAGACGCCAACGCTGCCCGTGACAAGTACAGAGAGGCCCTGAGCAAAGGTACCCACAACCCGCGTCCAGACCCCGGACGTGTCCAGACCCCGGACGTGTCCAGACCCCGGACGTGTCCAGACCCCGGACGTGTCCAGACCCCGGACGTGTCCAGACCCCGGACGTGTCCAGACCCCGGACGTGTCCAGACCCCGGACGTGTCCAGACCTCTATTGAACTGGTTATAATCCTGGTTAAACCGGTCCAGATCTTAATCCGTGATCTGCGTTGCAGGGCGTGAGGCGGAGAAGGCACGGGATCGTTACGACAAAGCGTTGGCGAAGCTTCATAATGTGCATAACCAGTACGTGCTGGCGGTGGGCGGGGCCAGGACACAACAGGAAGTGCACCACAACAGCTCCGCCCCCTCGCTCCTGGACGCCCTCCAGAGGCTGCAGGAGGACATGACGTTAGCACTGTACGACTTTTATTTTAAACATCTCAGACGTAAGAGTGTCGAGCGGACAGTCTTGTCTCATTTTATTTTGTTAATGTGTTTGTTGACGTGTTTACATGTTTATTTACATTTTTGTTTACTTGTTTGTTGACTTGTTTACATGTTTGATGTGTTTGTTTACATGTTTGTTGACTCGTTTGTGTTGATGTGTTTGACTTGTTTACGTGTTTGTTGACTTGTTGACGTGTTTGTTGACTTGTTTGTTGACGTTTGTTTACTTGTTTGTTGACGTTTGTTTACTTGTTGACAGGAAGTGCATCCTGCAGGAGTACTGTGACATCAGCAGCCTGGTCACAGACGACATTTCCAAAGTCCATCAGGAAATCTGTGATGCTGTCAATCAAATCGACCCAGAGACAGAGTATGAGCCGTTTATCCTGAAGTACAGGTACAAATACTACTACCGCTACTACTACAGATCAAGTATGAGCTCTTTGTCCTGAAATACTACTACTACTACTACTACTATTACAACTATTACAACTATTACAGACTGATTAAGAGCCCTCACCTATCCACAAGTACAGGTACAAGTACTGCTACTGTTACTACTTTTACTACTACTACAGCCCGAGTACGAGCCCTTTCCTATCGTCGAGTACAGGTACAAATACTACAGATACTTGTATTACAGAGTATGATCGAACACTGAGCAGCTGTTTTCAGGCCTGAATCTGAGCTCTAGGACACACTGTGTGATTGTGGCTCCCTCTTGTGGACAGTTGTAGTATTACTCTGAGTTTGTGATATAAACGTGAGAACAGTGTCCCTGTGGAACTTGGCTCTGACTCCTCCTCCTTTAGCTCCTCCTCTGAGTGCTCTGCTTTCTGACAGTAGTACTTGTACTACATTGTACTTGTACTAGTACTTGTAGTAGTATGTGTACTGCGCCGCAGGTCGGAGGAGGACCCAGAGCCCACGGTGGAGTTTGATTCGTCGCTTTTAGAGGAAACGGAGAATCTCCAGGCCAATGAGATTCAATGGAACACTCTGACAGCAGACAGTCTACAGGCCATGTGAGTACTACTGATACTGATACTCATACTCATACTCATACTCATACTGATACTCCTGTGATGTGAGAAAAGCAGAGCGCTCACACCTCCTTCTTCTCATTTAGTGTTTACCTGGTGTCGGGGCATCTGTTATAATCAAGTGAGAAAAATGTTGTGTGACATACTGTGTTGTTGCGCCCCCTGCAGGCTAGCATCCACACTGGAGGAGCTGACTGTGACGCAGCAGAACCTTCAAACCAAAGAGTCGCTGGTTCAAGACCTGGACTCAAAGATCCAGACGAGCGAACAGAGCGCGCTCAGACCCAGCGAGTGAGTCGCCACCATGTTTAGTTTGACATGTTCTTCATGGTATTGTTTATGTGCACGCACACACATGTGCACACACACGTGCATGTGTTCACAAGCACACACACATGCACACTCATTCAGCTGTTTGGACTTATTAAATGTGTTTATATGTGTTTAATATGAACATACAAACACATTTAATATGTGTGTATTTACACGCGTGTGTGTGTATGTTGACGTGTGTGTGTGTGTGTATGTTCACGTGTGTGTGTGTATGTTCACGTGTGTGTGTGTGTGTATGTTCGGGTGTGTGTGTGTGTGTATGTTCACGTGTGTGTGTGTGTATTAACACACATATTTCTGTTTTTCCGTTGTAGTTGTGTTCAGCTGTTGAATCAGAAGTTGTCTCTGCTCGAGCTGCGACAGACCGTCCAATCACTGCGCAGCTCCGAGGCCCGCCTCATTTCCCAGAAGGCTTTGCTGGATGCCAAGATGGCTGCTGGTGGAGCGTCCCAGGCCCCGCCCCCTCCTCCCCTGGCCCCGCCCTATGAAGATGACACGCGCTCCGTCAGTTCCGCCGTGAGTCTGCAGTGCATCTGGTTTAGACCCTGTGTATTCTTGTTTTTATTCAGATTTCAGTCCAGTTCATCAGATCCTCAGTCCATCAAAGTGACCAGAGCTGGAGCCTCGCCCTTGAACGGCGGCCCTTGAACGGCGGCCCTTGAACGGCGGCCCTTGAACGGCGGCCCTTGAACGGCGGCCCTTGAACGGCGGCCCTTGAACGGCGGCCCTTGAACGGCGGCCCTTGAACGGCGGCCCTTGAACGGCGGCCCTTGAACGGCGGCCCTTTAACATAGTTTATTGTCGTTCATTTATTGTTTTTTTTATTGTTTATGTTTGTTCAGGACAAAAAGGATCGCAGCTCTCGCTTCGACACACTCAGACACTCTCTCGCCGGGATCATCACTCGCTCGCCCAAACTGCACAGCTCCTCCTCCTCAGTGAGTCACAGGGAGGGCATCTGACACACAGGGGGAGGGCGTCTGACACACAGGGGGAGGGCGTCTGACACACAGGGGGAGGGCGTCTGACACACAGGGGGAGGGCGTCTGACACACAGGGGGAGGGCGTCCGACACACAGGGGGAGGGCATCTGACCGTTTGCCCGTGTCTGCAGCAGTTCTTTGACGTGATCCCCACATCGGAGCGCCCCCTGGTGGAGCAGGAGTGGTACCACGGGGCCATCCCTCGCACTGAGGCTCAGGAGCTGCTCCGAGCTCAGGGCGACTTCCTGGTCAGAGAGAGTCACGGAAAACCGGGAGAGTACGTCCTGTCTGTGTACTCCGAGGGACAGCGGAGGCACTTCATCATACAGTACGCTGATGTGAGTACTGTTACTACTACTGCTGCTACTGCAACTACTGGTACTGCTACTGCTACTGCTACTACTACTACTTGTCATTTTGTGTTTGAACAGAACCAGTTCCGTTTCGAGGGCACTGGGTTTCCCTCCATTCCTCAGCTGATCGAACATCATGTGACCTCCAGACACGTCATCACCAAGAAGTCTGGGGTCGTCCTGCTTACTCCCGTCGCCAAGGTAACCACGAGGAGCAGGGAGGAGCATAGAGGAGCATAGAGGAGGTCCTTGGGTCAAATGTAGCTGTGATGTTTAATCCAAACTCTGGTTGTTTCAGGACAAAAAGTGGATCCTGAACCACGAGGACGTGACGCTGGGAGACCTGCTGGGGAAGGTACTGTGTCTTTAAGAGGTGTGTCCAATCACAGCGCAGCACTACAGTTCCCATCATGCACCTCTGTGTCTCAGGGCAACTTTGGCGAGGTTTACAAAGGAGTCCTGGTGCGAGACAAGACGCCTGTCGCTGTGAAAACCTGTAAAGAAGACCTCCCCCCCGAGCTCAAAATCCGCTTCCTGTCCGAGGCCCGGTACGAACAATCACAGACGAGTACACGCGCCGACCAACCGCAGACGAGTACACGCGCCGACCAACCGCAGACGAGTACACGCGCCGACCAACCGCAGACGAGTACACGCGCCGACCAACCGCAGACGAGTACACGCGCCGACCAACCGCAGACGAGTACACGCGCCGACCAACCGCAGACGAGTACACGCGCCGACCAACCGCAGACGAGTACACGCGCCGACCAACCGCAGACGAGTACACGCGCCGACCAACCGCAGACGAGTACACGCGCCGACCAACCGCAGACGAGTACACGCGCCGACCAACCGCAGACGAGTACACGCGCCGACCAACCACAGAGGAACAAACACTGACCAATCAGACGAGTACACACTGACTCGGTGGCCCTCAGCTTTTATTTTGCAGGATCATGAAGTCGTGCTTTTATTTTGTAGGATCCTGAAGCAGTACGATCACCCAAACATCGTGAAACTGATCGGAGTCTGCACCCAGAGACAACCCATCTACATCGTCATGGAACTGGTCTCAGGTCTGAAGTGGGACTCGACCGGGACTCGACCGGGACTCGACCGGGACTCGACCGGGACTCGACCGGGACTCGACCGGGACTCGACCGGGACTGAAGCGGGACTCGACCGGGACTAGACCGGGACTAGACCGGGACCCGACCGGGACTGAAGAAGGAACTCGACCGGGACTTGATCGGGTTGTTCTTATAGTGTAATCTTCCTGTCTGAGTTTTATTTTGAAATGCGTCTCAGGGGGAGACTTCCTGTCGTTTCTGAGGAAGAAAAAAGACGAGTTAAAAACCAAACAGCTGCTGCGCTTCTCCATCGACGCCGCCGCAGGGATGTCCTACCTGGAGTCTCACAACTGTATACACAGGTACTGTGGAGTGGGGGGCGGAGTGGGGGGCGGAGTGGGGGGCGGAGTGGGGGGCGGAGTGGGGGGCGGAGTGGGGGGGCGGAGTGGGGGGCGGAGTGGGGGGGCGGAGTGGGGGGGCGGAGTGGGGGGCGGAGTGGGGGGCGGAGTGGGGGGCGGAGTGGGGGGCGGAGTGGGGGGCGGAGTGGGGGGCGGAGTGGGGGGGCGGAGTGGGGGGCGGAGTGGGGGGCGGAGTGGGGGACTCTGCTCCGCTGACTCTAACCCTATTTTAGTAGTTGTATGTATTTAATAGTTGTATATATTTAATAGTTGCATATATTTACCGTAAATTTCGGACTATAGAGCACCTCAATATGAGTATTTAATTGAAGTGTATTTTATTTGTGTTAGCTCTTTTTTTGTTGTAGTTTAAATTGGAAGATTATTATGATCTTAAAATAAAATTATATTTTCTTATTTTTCGTTGCTCAAAATAAGCGTCACTCGCGGAACAATGTTCAAAACAAACACGGCTCACATCACACAGACACACACAGACACACACACACACACAGCTCACAGCTCACAGTCCTGTGTAAAAAGCCCTGATTTTCAGACGCTGTGCACAGGGGTCAGGAGCCCGTCCCTAATGACACTAATAAACTCGTCCGTAGATGTGACATGAAAATCCTGCTGGAAATCGCCACAGAAATCTATTTGATGTAGTGATAAGTTTATTATCTGCTCTTGTCTCCGCGATGACGTTTCACGTTTAACACATCAGACACGACGCACAAAAGTAGAGCCACAAGAGAGAAAATGAGCCAAAACAAAAGTCTGTGGAGAGATTTTAACAAAGGGGAAAAGGACAAAGAGCCAGAAGAGGAGACTACGACCTCCAAGAAAAAGAAAGATAAATTTAACAGACAACACCAGGAGTCCAACTTAAATCTGAGTTTGTCTCCACAGGTGAGTCTCAGAGTCCGCTCTGTCTAATATGTGGGAAAAGCAAATGAGGCAATGAAACCTTCACAACTGCTTTGGCACATGGAGAATAAGCACCTGGATTAAACCATACGCTTTTAGAGTTTTGGGTTGTTGTTTTTTTATAAACTGCGGAGCAGAGTAGACATAATCACATAATCAGTGCAGAGCTCACACTGATGCAGCGTTTGAGTTGTATTTTTTATGCACTTAACTTATTTTTGCCGTATTTATCTGCCACGTGTAGAAGGTCTGTGAAAATAAAACCTACATTATTCTGATTATACACAGTGTTATCTTCATTTTAGATGTCAAAGTATTTGCGGCTCCCAGTGTTTTATTTTCCGTGGAAAGTGGGTCCAAATGGCTCTTTGTGTGTTAAAGGTCACGACCTCTGCTCTATTTCCTTCTTTATCTTAAAAACTGCATCATATCCTTTTCATGATGAGCAAAATGATCGTTCAAAATCTAAACTAGTGAATTCTTCAGAGCAGAATCTTTCCCCACGTCTGTCTCACTTTTACGTTTACAGCTAGAGAGCGCCCCCCAGGGGCCGTTATCCAGTAAAATTCCATAAATAAGCCGCACTGCTGTATCGGCCGCAGGGCTCAAAGTGTGGGGGAAAGTCACGGCTTTTAGTCTGAAATTTAGTAGTTGTATACATTTCCATAGTTGTATAAATTTCCATAGTTGTATATATTTTTTTGTGTATTTTTCAGAGATCTGGCGGCTCGTAACTGTCTGGTGTCTGAGGGCAAAGTGCTGAAGATTTCAGACTTTGGGATGAGTCGACAGGAAGACGACGGAGTTTACTCTTCATCAGGACTGAAACAAATCCCCATTAAATGGACGGCTCCAGAGGCCCTGAACTACGGTACTACACAATTTATACAGAGAGAAAAAAGAGTTATTCAGCCTCCAGTTCTCTCTTAAAAAGATGAGGCCTGTGATTTTCACAGTTTCAAATATGAGACAGAATGAAAGATCCAGGAAATCACACTGGAGGATTTAGAATGAATTAATCTGCAAATACAGGCGTCTGATCTCAAACACGAGAAAACATGAACAACTGGGGACTGAATAAACACTTTTCCCCACTGTAAGTACACACACACACACACACACACCCCCACACACACACACACACCCCCCCCCACACCCCCACACACACACACACACACACACACACACACACCCCCACACCCCCACACCCCCACACACACACACACACACACACACACACACACACACACACACACACACACACACACACACACACACACACACACACATATATATATATATATATATATATATATATATATATATATATATATATATATATATATATATATACACGCACGCACACACATAAATATGGAGAAGGTCTGGAAGGTGAAGGCCTCAGTGGAGCCCGTGGTCATCGGACACTCGGGGCAGTGACCCCCAAACTGGAGGAGCAACAGATCCAGGAAAAACATCAGTATCTTCGCTGTCCCTGCTTTTTTCTGGACTGGTCTGGAGGACCCGAGCTGCCCCGGGGCCTCTGGCGGAGGACCCGAGCTGCCCCGGGGCCTCTGGCGGAGGACCCGAGCTGCCCCGGGGCCTCTGGCGGAGGTGATAAGTGTGGTTCTAGTGTTAAATGTTACTCATTTTTCCTTTCAGGCCGGTACAGCTCTGAGAGCGACGTGTGGAGCTACGGTGTGTTGCTATGGGAGACCTTCAGTTTGGGGGTGTGTCCTTATCCTGGGATGACCAATCAGCAAGCTCGAGAGCAGGTGGAGAAAGGTGAGCTCGTGGGGTCAGAGGTCAGTGTGGTCTAACCTGATCGGTCCTTTAACCTGTTTTCTGCATCTGTGTGCTCTGTGATTGGTCAGGTTACAGGATGTCCCGCCCCCAGCGCTGCCCAGAGGAAATTTTCAAAGTGATGCAGAAATGTTGGAGCTACAACCCCGAGGAGCGTCCCCGCTTCAGCCAGATCCACCGAGACATGGGCCAAGTCCGGCTCTGAACTGGGACAGCAGCCAATCAGAACGCACGTTACCAGGAAGTGACCTCATCAGCTGCTTTTACCTCAAAAACACTAAACTTATTTTAATGAACACTAAAACTGCAAAAATCGCAAAGTGCCACGAACAGACCAATCAGAGCCAAGGACTGTCCACACGTGACCAATCAGGAGCTTCCTTTCCACTTTACAGACTTTAGAACTGCTTTTATTTGAACAGATTTACTCCAGATGCCCTCCCAGAGCGGTGTATCACAGATACTGGAGGAAATCAAACCCCAGACCAGCACTCAGAGCAGGGCTAACCACTCCACCAGCGACGAGCCTTTCACGCTTTAACCAGGAACCGCCAAGTGTCAAAACAAACGTGAATGAGGCGACTGAGACCGCCCAGAACGCCAAGGTTTTACGAACCAGGCCGAGCGCCGTAACACAAGCAACGCCACTATGCCACGCCCAGAACACCGCAAAATGCCACGATGACACTTTCAGAACGCCGCCGCGATTAGACATGCCCAAAACGCCACAACCGACTTCTGATTTGTGCCAAATTTTGAATCTCTGGATTCTGAGGCTGAAACACAAACTACAAACCACACTTAATCCGATTACTCCAGAAATCAGATTATGATCAGATTTCTGGTGTTAACGGACCACATTTTGAAAAACACTATTCTTATGCAAAGTGCCCTCCACGAACACTGTCCCTGGTCGTACCTGTGGTGTGGAAACCAGGACTGACCCAGTCATGTGACTTCGTTTCCTGTGGCATTTTGACTCTGAGCGACCTCTTCCTCCTTAACCTTTATTTTTTTAAACTGTTAAAAATTCTAATTTTTCATTTTCTTTGTGGCCATTTTATATTTAATATTTAACAGATGCCCGGCTTGTTCTTTATAAAAGTGTTTTTAAAATGGTGGATTGTTTTTGTTACTTTAAAACAACAGTATTTTATTTGAGCAGTTTTGGACCAATCAGAGCTATCGCCGGGCAGACTGAGGCAGGGCGGCTCCTGATTGGTTGTTTTCTACTGAGTGTAAATACAGGTTTGTACTGTTTTTTCTACGACACTACTCACGCTTTGATTTGTGTAACACAAATATTATCATGCTCTTATTCTGAAAATAAACTCACAACTGTTTCCCGTGTCACCGCTTTTGTTTAGTGAGAAATAAACCCCAACTTTTACAAATATGAACTTTATTTAAGAAACAAGACATTTTCAAAATAAAAACTGTTCATTCAGACATCCAGAGTTTGAAGGTTCTGTCGTAAGAGCAGGTCGCAATTAACTTTCCATCGGCAGAAATGTCCAACCCCATCACCTGAAAGAAACATGTAAATATGAGGTAGACGCACAGACGACCCCATCACCTGAACGCATGTAAATGTATGAGGCAGGAGCAGACCTTTCCTTCGTGTCCTGCCAGTGTCTTCAGGGGCATCCATCCAGGATGAGTCCAAACTTTGGCCGTGTTGTCGTAGGCTCCGGTCAACAGGAAGTGACCGTCAGTTGCTAAAAACAAACAAAATGTCAAAACACTAACTATGCATGACACTTTATTAGAATAAAAATATGATTTATAATAGAGGTTCTGCAGTGAAATAATTTAGTTTGAAAGCCTTGTTGGCTTGTGGGACTCCTGAGGCAGCTGACGAGTACCAGGGGGCCAAATGTCCACAGCTCGTGCTGTCGCATAGGCAAAAAGTCAAGGGTGGCAGGAGTTCGGGGAGGCCATGGAGGAGGACTATCCGACGGCCTCAAAGAGATTCTGGCAAACCGTCCGACGCCTCAGGAGGGGGAAGCATAGCTTCACCGCTTCACTGTTTACAGTGCGGGTGGAGAGCTGCTGACCTCGACTGGGGATGTTGTCAACGGTGGAACGAATACTTTGAGGATCTCCGCAAGGAAGCAGAGACTTAGGAGTCGGGGGCAGACTCATCCATCACCTGGAGGCCTCAGAGGTGGACCTGGCTGAAGTCACTGAGGTGGTTAAAGATCCTCTGTGGCTCAGCGGTGGAAGAGATCCATCCTGAATATCTTAAATCTGTAGATCTTGGCTCAAACATCTCTGCAACATTGCGTGGTGGTCTGGGACAGTACCGTTGGACTGGCAGAGGTAGTGGTCCCTCTGTATGAGGAGCCGAACCTCAGATTAAAAACCCCAGGATCATGTAGAGCAGGTTAATACAAACATTTAAGACCAAAATGACGAGTCTGACAGCAGCAGGAACAGAGAGAAGAGACACAGAAGGTGCATTGTAGCCAGAGTCGAAGGCAGAAGCGCACACCCCTCATCACTTCCTGTTTGGAACGCGGCGTCTGATCCAGACTCTGTATGTGATAAAAGTGTCTGCAGGGTCATTGTGGTTTTTATTCTGGTGACTTGAGTTTCTTATTTTAGTCGGGTCCAAACTAACAATTTCACTAGTCGTGACCCTTGACCCTTGTATGCCTCAGCCTCTCATACAGGCTCAGAGGCGGTGACATCATCTGCAGGACCTGTGGACTCACGAGTGAATAAAAACAGTATTTACGTTGGAAGCGTGCAGCCGACAGAAGGTTCTGGTGGGCGGGGACAGTGTACAGACACCTGCGGTTCCTCAGCTCCCAAACTTTACACGTGTTATCTGCACTTCCTGTGGCCAGGTGGTGCCTGAAAGAACAAAAGGGTGAAAGGTCAAGTCTAAACCAGGATGACAGGTCACATCTAGGGACTCCCTAAAAACTCTGCATTCCAGGGCTTAGACCCATTAGATAGAGTTAAATAATAACTTCATTTTAAATTTTCTTATGTCGAAAAATTATAGCTCAGACAAAACCGGGTTAGCAAATCTATCCCTAAACCTGATAAAATATATTTTCACCAATCAAAATTTTTGCTTCTAAGACAGAAAGTGCACACTTCCGGGTTATATTTGTTCTTAGTTACATTTTGACTGTGGTTCAGATAAAACAGCTCTGTGATGATTTTGCGATGGGGAGAAGTTGAGCTGTAGTTCTGTGCGTCTGCTACAGTGTTTATGGTTCAAGGTTATTCATTCAATTCAATTTATTTTTGTAAAGCCCAAAATCACAACAGCGTCGCCTCTTTGGGCTGAACATGAGAATTGATTTAACCAAGAGAAAGTTAGAGAATCAATAATGAAATAGAAACAGACAAATCAATCAACACAAAACAAGCAAAAGGAGAACTGCCCCAGGTACAGGTTATATTGTGCTGTGTTTTAATGTGTCTTATTGTGTTGTAACAGCACAGTAAAAGATAAATTTTAATCTGTAATTGGATAAACGTTTCAGACTGAAGACATCTGGCTGTACATCTTCAGTTCTGGTCAGATTCCTGCTGGACACTGCCTTATATCTGTTTGAAGGAGGAGCTCAATAGACCAAGACAACAAACTATAAACAAAGTGTGCACTGTGCCATACTTCCATCCATCCATCCATTTTCTTCCTCTTATCCGGGGCCGGGTCGCGGGGGCAGCAGTCTAAGCAGGGACTCCCAGACTTCTCTCACCCCAGACACGTCCTCCAGCTCCTCCGGTGGGACCCCAAGGCGTTCCCAGGCCAGAGAGACATAGTCCCTCCAGCGTGTCCTGGGTCTTCCCCGGGGCCTCCTCCCGGTGGGACATGCCCAGAACACCTCCCTAGGGAGGCGTCCAGGAGGCATCCTGAGCAGATGCCCGAGCCACCTCAGCTGGTTCCTCTCAACGTGTAGGAGCAGCGGCTCTACTCCGTGCCATACTTGGCATAATCATTCAGACTCCTAATGGGCGATTTCACACACATTAGCATACTGGCTATTAGCATCGTGGCTAGCCCTACTGTTTCTTTTGTTCTCTTTGGGTCTGAGGGGGGAGTTATAGATGTGGACAGATCATGTCTCAGGCCTCATTCCTGTTTAATGATTCTCTTTCCTACATAAATCTCGTCTTTCTCTCTCGTCTCAGTCCATTTCTTTTCTCTGCTCTGTCTCTCTCTCTGTTCTTCTTTCGTGGTCAGTGTCTGTGAGACGCAGATGGACAGACTGTGTCCTGAGCTGTTCTCTCTGATGGTTCATTCTTTTATGGAGCGTGTGTTTAGTTTCTCACTCTTCACTGAATGGAGGACACACATCACTTTGTTTGTGTCTCGGGGTTTTGACTTTTGGATGAACCAGTTTCTATCTTAAAGTGTTTGTGGGTTTGAAGTAGACGGGAATCTCAAACAGTCTGAAAATTCTCTGAAGTTTTTCAGACACACCCGCAGTGTAAGGGATGGTAACACCTCTCCTTCTAGGTTCAGATTCCCTGTTGTCTTGTTTTTTGTCTCTCTTCGATCTATCAAAGGCCCATTTTGAACAAGCAGAGAGGACTTTGTCCACGTGTTGCTCCTCCTTCACTTTTCCCTCTGTGTTTGTGTCTCTGGGGTGTAGTGTCTGGATCACTCTGAGTTCGTGCTGCAGTGGATGTTCTGAATCAAACAGCAGGTATTGGTCAGTGTGTGTTTCCTGTAAACTTCTACCTGGAGTTGCCTGTCCTCTCCTATTGTTACTGCACAATCTAAAAAGGCCAGTTTGTTCTTTGGCTTCTTCCCGTGTGGACTTGATGTTTGGATCCACAGCATTAATACGTGCAGTAAAAGGCTCCAGATCCTGAATTTTGATTTTAGTCCAGTGTCATCCACATATCGATACCAGTTTGTGGGCGGAGCCTGGAAATGACATACATTGTTCCATGTATAAATTAGCCATGATAGGAGAGACAGGTGAGCCCGTGGCACAGCCGTGGATTTGCCTGTAGAAGTTTCCTCTAAACTGGAAATATGTGGTATTGAGACAAATTTCCAGCAGATTTGGTCCGGTGTGAGTTTAGTTCTCTCTTTTAGCTTGGTCTCCTGCAGTCGCCTCCTACTGATGTGTGGACACACGTGAAAAGAGAAGTCACATCAAATGAAACCATGGTCTGGATCAAATTGAAGATGTTTGTTCTCAATATGGTGCTCCGTGTTGTCCACCAGAGGAGCCAGGATGGTCTTCAGATGTTTGACCTCATGTGATCTGTGCTACATACAATGGGTCTGAGGGGTACGCCTTTGTGGATTTTTGACAGGCCATAGATAGAAGGAATGTCAGTCAGCTCAGGATCACAGTGCATCTGTCAGCTTTTATCCAGTTTTGAATTGTTTTTTACTAAGGATCACACCTGGACCACAGGGATCACACAGACATTAATAGCACAGGTAAAACACCGGTGTAGTAACATTTCTGACCCATTGGGGGAGAAGTTCACGCTGTAGATTTCTTTGAGGTGTCCCTCGAGGAAAACAACACAGCGTCCAGTCCTCAGGTCCCACACGCGACCGAACGCATCCAGGCCCCTGCAACAAACACATGCCGTCATTTTCAGACTATAAGCTGCTACTTTTCCCCCCACGCTTTGAAGCCTCCGATACAACAGTGCGGCTAATTTATAGATTTTTACTGGCTAACGGCCACCAGGGGGCACTCTCTAGCAGTAAACACAAAATTGAGACAGACGTGGGGAAAGATTATGCTCTGAAGAATACACTAGTTTTGATTTTGAACTGTCATTTTGCTCATCATGCACACGCCCTCATCATGGAAAACACACGAAGAAATGCAAATAATGCAGATTTAAGATAAAGGCAATGGATCTGTCCATAAAGAAGGAAATAGAGCCACTGCACGCAAGTTTTACATCGATGAACTGATGGTGCGACGTTGGAGGCGGCAGCGGGAAGAACTTAGTCAATGTAAAAGACGACAAAAACCAAAAGGAAATAATGGCCCGTGTTAGTGCCGTCTTATTTTCTTAACATGCAGGTATGTTCATCCTGTGATGATTTTCAGGCATAAACACGCTTTCCAGGTTTGTAAAAAAAAAAAAACGTGTCTTAAATTAAAACTCAAACCTCCATGTACCGTCTTTCTGTGTAAATATCTCATGTTACAACATAAAACCCTGCGGCTTATACAAGTACAAAATGGATTTTATTTTAAAATTTAGCTGATGCGGCTGATATTAGTCTGAAACTTACAGTAGATACAGACACATCTGATCCAAGGCTCTAAACATGTGAACACCTGAACTACAGACCAGCAACAGGTGAAAGCTCCATGTAATATATATTAAATATGTATATATATATATATATATACATACATGTATATACTTATATATATGTACACACAAATACACACACATATGTAAACCCTCACCACAGAGTCACAGGTACCCTGTCGCTGTGAGAGGACAGTAGTAGTAGTAGTAGTACAGAAGGTACCCTGTCGCTGTGAGAGGACAGTAGTAGTAGTAGTAGTACAGAAGGTACCCTGTCGCTGTGAGAGGACAGTAGTAGTAGTAGTAGTAGTACAGAAGGTACCCTGTCGCTGTGAGAGGACAGTAGTAGTAGTAGTAGTACAGAAGGTACCCTGTCGCTGTGAGAGGACAGTAGTAGTAGTAGTAGTAGTACAGAAGGTACCCTGTCGCTGTGAGGGAGCCGTCTGGGTGGAAGTGGATGTCGTGGACTCCTTTACTGTGTCCCTCCTGATGCAGAATCTCCTCCCGAACCTCGAGGTCCCACAGACGCCACGAGTTATCGTAACTAAGCAACAAAATACAGAATAATTATTAAAATAAACACGAGTTTATGATACAAATAAAAAACATACAAAATAATTAAAACACAACTTATTGTAACTAAGCAAAAATAATTATATTAAAACCACATAAATACAACACACATAATAAATGTACAAAGGATTATCCTAATTGAACTGTTACATTAATAAACACTGTACTGCAGTACTTGAAGTCTGAATACAGTATAGTTGTAGTTTTAGTAGTTTTACCATGTGGTTCCCAGGAAGCGTCCCGACGGGTGCCACGCCACACGGGGCACTCTGTCAGAGTGTCCCTCGATGTCCGCCACCGGCTCATCACTGAAACGAAAGTACTCACATGTTTTTGTACATATATATATATATATATATATATATATATATATAAAAACACACTACTATAGTACCTCTCCATGTTCCACAGTTTCACAGTCCCGTCGGCAGCACACGAGGCCAGATTGACGTCAGATGTACTTGTGGCGTTGGGCCTGAACACGATCGCGCCCACGTTTGTGTTGTGTCCTGAACAAATATAATGTATAGAATAAATATAACAAAGCACATGACATAACACGGTGTACACGCGACAATAACACGGTGTACACGCGACAATAACACGGTGTACACGCGACAATAACACTGTGTACACGCGACAATAACACGGTGTACACGCGACAATAACACGGTGTACACGCGACAATAACACTGTGTGAATCATTTTTAATAATCGTGATCGTCGCACACGGTTATATTCACACCGTTATATTCGCCTTTACAGCACCGGACTGACTCATGGTTCCAGTTTAATTATATGTTAGTTCTGGTGATTGTCCACAAGGGGGCGCTCTGTCGTAGTAATGACACTTGTGAGCGTCTGTGCCTGTTCTGAATTGTGGATGTTTCTTCACCTCAGTCACGTCACGACTCGTGGGCAGTGGATCTGGATCCAGATGATGTCACACATTTATATCCTCCACTCGAGAAGGTGAAGTCTGATGTGTGGAATTATTATGGATTTGAAAAACAAGAGCAACAAGATGAGCCACCGATCAGAGTCAGAAAAGATACGGCTCCGAGCGGCTCACGCGAGCGGCTCACGCGAGCGGCTCACGCGAGCGGCTCACGCGAGCGGCTCACGCGAGCGGCTCACGCGAGCGGCTCACGCGAGCGGCTCACGCGAGCGGCTCACGCGAGCGGCTCACGCGAGCGGCTCACGCGAGCGGCTCACACCAAATACCTGAATAGCATTTTGCACAGCTGAAGGCTGATGCATCATGTCCTTTATCATGTCCTTTTTTTATGTCTTTTTATGTCCTTTATCATGTCTTTTTATGTCCTTTATCATGTCCTTTTTTATGTCTTTTTATGTCCTTTATCGTGTCCTTTTTCTGGGGCTTTCTCAGGTTGGTTCATGTGTTTTTTTTATAATGGTCACATTTATTAACAGAACATGTTCTCAAGTCATTGTTATTTTCACTTGAAGCAAAAAAAAAAACAAACAATAAATGTATGTGAGTGTGTGTATGTGTGTGTGGGGGGGTGTGTGTGTAGGGGTGTGTAGGTGTGTGTGTGTGTATGTATATGTGTGTATGTATGTGTGTGTGGGGGGGTGTGTGAATGTGTGTGTATGTATATGTGTAGGGGTGTGTATGTATGTGTGTGGGAATGTGTGTTACCTCGGAGTGTGCGGATGAGGTTACAGTCGGGGACAGACCAGAGTTTGCACAAACCAGACCTGAAACAAAAACAGTTGAACAGATGAAAGATCCTGACGTCCCCAGAGCTTCAGCTTCAGCTTCACATGAAGCTGGACAAGCCCAGGGTTTAAACGTCACTAGAATCATCTGGACCATTTCAGGCCTGGAGTTGTATCTCACCTCGACTGAACTAAAGGTAAAAGGAGCTGTTCACTTGAAAACTACCACTTGATGACATCACAAGGTGGAACAGAGTGTTTTGATCTTTGTAGATGTAACAGACTAATAATAAAGTGACTCAAACATGTGAATGAAACAAAACACAACTCCAGTGCGTGTTTGAGGAGTTTAAAGCTCATAGGGTTTGTGTGATACAAGAGTTTTAAACACCATGGGGGTCAGGGGGTCAGGGGGTCAGGGGGTCAGCTGTTGTCACGGCGGCTCCGTCCATAGATGCATTGTTGTGTTGTATTGTTGTGTTGTGTTGTATTGTTGTGTTGTATTGTTGTGTTGTATTGTTGTGTTGTATTGTTGTGTTGTATTGTTGTGTTGTATTGTTGTGTTGTATTGTTGTGTTGTATTGTTGTGTTGTATTGTTGTGTTGTTGTGTGTGCAGGTGGAGTTTGGTGCAGTGTCAAGGGCCTGACATTTAAAAACTCGTGCACGACAAAAGAATGTGTGTCTGTGTGTGTTACATATGTGCATGTGTATGTGCTATGTTGTGTGTTTTGTGTGTGTGTTGTGTGTGTGTGTTTTGTGTTGTCTGTTGTGCGTCTCACCATGAGGCTGTTGCCAGGACTTTGGAGTCTGGGCTGAAGTGGCAGAAGCTGATTGGACGATCGTCTCCGATCTGACTGCAGAAGTTATTCAGGTTCTACAACGACAGAGACCGGGTCAGAGACCGGGTCTGTCCCCGGTCCAGTCCCCGGCGCAGTCCCAGTCCCAGTCCCAAGTCCAGCCCCCGGTCCAGCCCCCGGTCCAGTCCCCGGTCCAGTCCCCGGTCCAGTCCCCGGTCCAGTCCCCGGTCCAGTCCCCGGTCCAGTCCCCGGTCCAGTCCCCGGTCCAGTCCCCGGTCCAGTCCCCGTCTCACTCTGAGTCCTTTGTGAAGTTCTTGTTGTTTCATGGCTTTCGTTGCATCAGAGACGTCCTTCTGCAGCCGAGCGTTTTCCAAACGCCGCATCGCCCTGGAAACAACACACAAAGTATAAGACCGCACAGACACCGCAGAGACACCGCACAGACCACAGAGACACCGCACAGACCGCAGAGACACCGCACAGACCGCAGAGACACCGCACAGACACCACAGAGACACCGCACAGACCACAAAGACACCGCACAGACACCACAGAGACACCGCACAGACCGCAGAGACACCGCACAGACCGCAGAGACACCGCACAGAGCGCACAGACCACAGACCCCTGAGGGACCCCTGACTCACCTGGGCAGAGAGTAATGAGCCAACCACAGACGAGCTTCTTGAAGAGAGGCGTGGCCTTCATGGTACCACGTCTGACTGCACTGTAACCATGACAACCACAACAACCGTAAGTGAAGTCATACGCATAGAGGGGCTTATACAGCATAAACAGTACTGCTGTACTACAGTATTACAGTACCAGTATTACAGTAGTAAAGTACTACAGTACTAGTGCACATGTTCCATGTAAAGTACACACTCTGACCTCTATGTGTAGTATTATAGTAGCGTTAGTGGTATTACAGTACTACACGTGTCTGACCTCTTCGTGTGACCTTCGACCTCGCTCTTCGTCTTTTCGAGATTTCTTCAGAGCATCAGGTCCAACCACCGACAGAATACTCCTCAGCCTGAGTACACAAGTACATTTATGAAGAATTATAGCAGTACAGAGTACTTTTCCAGGAGCCTCTGCAAACACAGTGATGGGTAATATTTGCAGTGGCAGTAGTATTTGCAGTAGTATTTGCAGTAGTAGTAGCAGTAGTAGTAGTACCTCTCGCGGCGATCCGCCGGGCCCTCTCCAAACACTGTGATTGGTTCTCCCAGAGCTCTGAGTCCGGCTTTGACCTCGGTGTCGTCGGTGGAGACGGTGATCTGCCTCGCCCTCCTCCGCCTCTCGAACTCCTCCAACCGCTCACATACACGCTCCTCTATGTCCAGAGTCTCACCTGCACGGGTCAGAAGAGGGTCAGAACAGGGTCAGAAGAGAGACAGAACTGGGTCAGAAGAGGGTCAGAAGAGAGACGGAAGAGAGACAGAACAGGGTCAGAAGAGAGAAAGAACAGAGACAGAACAGGGTCAGAAGAGAGACAGAACTGGGTCAGAAGAGAGACAGAACTGGGTCAGAAGAGAGGCAGAACTGGGTCAGAAGAGGGTCAGAACAGAGACAGAACAGGGTCAGAACAGAGACAGAACAGGGTCAGAACAGGGTCATAAGAGAGACAGAACAGGGTCAGAAGAGAGAAAGAACTGGGTCAGAGGAGAGACAGAACAGGGTCAGAAGAGAGACAGAACAGGGTCAGAACAGAGACAGAACTGGGTCAGAAGAGAGACAGAACTGGGTCAGAAGAGAGAAAGAACAGAGACAGAACAGGGTCAGAAGAGGGAAAGAACAGAGACAGAACAGGGTCAGAAGAGAGACAGAACTGGGTCAGAAGAGAGACAGAACAGGGTCAGAAGAGAGGCAGAACAGGGTCAGAACAGGGTCAGACAAGAGACAGAACAGGGTCAGAAGAGAGAAAGAACAGGGTCAGAAGAGAGAAAGAACAGGGTCAGAAGAGAGACAGAACTGGGTCAGAAGAGAGACAGAACTGGGTCAGAAGAGAGACAGAACTGGGTCAGAACAGAGACAGAACAGGG
The DNA here is from genome assembly GCF_009829125.3 of Periophthalmus magnuspinnatus. NCBI lineage: Eukaryota > Metazoa > Chordata > Actinopteri > Gobiiformes > Gobiidae > Periophthalmus > Periophthalmus magnuspinnatus. Next base: position 19,420,169 of record NC_047137.1, read on the forward strand.
TCAGAAGAGAGACAGAACTGTGTCAGAAGAGAGGCAGAACTGTGTCAGAAGAGAGGCAGAACTGGGTCAGAAGAGGGTCAGAACAGAGACAGAACAGGGTCAGAACAGAGACAGAACAGGGTCAGAAGAGAGAAAGAACAGGGTCAGAACAGGGTCATAAGAGAGACAGAACAGGGTCAGAAGAGAGGCAGAACTGGGTCAGAAGAGACAGAACTGTGTCAGAAGAGACAGAACTGTGTCAGAAGAGACAGAACTGTGTCAGAAGAGAGACAGAACTGGGTCAGAGGAGAGAAAGAACTGGGTCAGAACAGAGACAGAACAGGGTCAGAAGAGAGAAAGAACAGAGACAGAACTGGGTCAGAAGAGAGACAGAACTGTGTCAGAAGAGAGGCAGAACTGTGTCAGAAGAGAGGCAGAACTGGGTCAGAAGAGGGTCAGAACAGAGACAGAACAGGGTCAGAACAGAGACAGAACAGGGTCAGAAGAGAGAAAGAACAGGGTCAGAACAGGGTCAGAAGAGAGGCAGAACTGGGTCAGAAGAGACAGAACTGTGTCAGAAGAGAGACAGAACTGGGTCAGAAGAGAGACAGAACAGGGTCAGAAGAGAGACAGAACAGGGTCAGAAGAGAGGCAGAACAGGGTCAGAAGAGAGGCAGAACAGGGTCAGAAGAGAGGCAGAACTGGGTCAGAAGAGAGACACAACTGGGTCAGAAGAGAGAAAGAACAGGGTCAGAACAGAGACAGAACAGGGTCAGAAGAGAGGCAGAACTGGGTCAGAAGAGGGTCGGAACAGAGACAGAACTGGGTCAGTCTCTGGGTTAAACTGCATTTGACCCGACCTCCAGCGTCTCTGGGTTAGCGTCAGTGGGACTCATCCCCAGATCCTGAGCTCATCCTGGTCAGAACAATCTGAGCTGGAGGATCTGAGCATGCAGCCAGACACAGGGAGAACACGCAAACTTCACACAAACACAGAGGGACAAGCAAACTGCACAGACACAGGGAGAACACGCAAACTCCACACAAACACAGAGGGACAAGCAAACTGCTCAGACACAGGGAGAACGTACAAACTCCACACAAACTCCACACAAACACAGAGGGACAAGCAAACTGCACAGACACAGGGAGAACGTGCAAACTCCACACAAACTCCACACAAACACAGAGGGACAAGCAAACTGCACAGACACAGGGAGAACATGCAAACTCCACACAAACTCCACACAAACACAGAGGGACAAGCAAACTCTACACAGAAAGGCCCAGGAGTTGACCACAGAACCTTGGAGCCAAACAGTCAACCAGAGCAAAACTGGGTCAGAGCCGGGCCTGACTGGGTCTGAGTCCTGTTCTAACCTGAGGAGATGTTGATGTTCCCGGCCTGAATCCCGGCCTGGATCCCGGTCTGGATACCGGCCTGAATCCCGGCCTGGATCCCTGACTGGACCCCAGACTCTGGTCCCGGTTTAGACCCGGACTCGGCGTTGAGTCGCTCTCGCTCTTTGTCCTCCAGGCTTCCGTAGAAAACCCGAGGCTTCTTCACCAGCGGAGTGTCGTCGTCGTCCGACATGACTCCAAACAAACGAGGATCAAACCTGAGGAGCAACACAAGGTTCTTTATCCTCCTCAAAAGCACATGGGAGCGACGTTTCATTCACACGTTTCACACTTTATTATTAGTCTGTAACGTCTCCAAAGCTCAAAATGCTCTGTTCCACCTTGTGATGTCATCAAGTGGTAGTTTTCATGTTAACAGCTCCTTTTACCTTTAGTTCAGTCGAGATAAGTGACAACTCCAGGACTGAAATGATCCAATTTAAATAATTTACAGAGGACACATAGAATAAAATAAAAATAAATGTGCATTTACAGGTGCGGTAAAAAGGTAGAAAAGCATTGAGTCTTGAGCAGTGAATCATAGCGAAAACAAACGAAATAATTAAAACAGACAGGTTATTAAAAACAGCATGCAATTAATAACAGTAAAAGATTATGTTAAAAAAGGCACAAGAAAATAAACAAAGGGCCAATAAAAAGATTAATAATGTATAAAGCTACAAACACATCACAGCATCGGCTGCTCTGATTGGACAGCCATTCTTTTACTCGTATAAATATTCAATACTCTTTGTACTTTTACTCGTGTAAATATTCAGTACTCTTTGTACTTTTACTCGTGTAAGTATTCAGTACTCTTTGTACTTTTACTCGTGTAAATATTCAGTACTCTCCTCGTGTGATGTGAAACATGAAGCAGGTCAGACTGTTCTAATCACAGAGACGTGAGCAGACACAGGTTCGACTCGTGGCTTTGGGTTTGTTTTAGTGACGGGACGTTCGGCTTCTTTGTGGGATCCGAATCTTTTGGATCAGGTCATGTCAAAGAGTCGTTCTAAAGACCGGCTCTGTTTTTGTCCATCTGTTTTTATTCACAGAGAAAAGGCTCAGATGTGTTTAAAATGGTTGAAACTGAAAGAGGAGAGGTTTTAGCTTTTGGACCATCCATCCATCCATCCATCCATTTTCTTCCGCTTATCCGGAGCCGGGTCGCGGGGGCAGCAGTCTAAGCAGGGACTCCCAGACTTCCCTCACCCCGGACACGTCCTCCAGCTCCTCCGGTGGGACCCCAAGGCGTTCCCAGGCCAGCCGAGAGACATAGTCCCTCCAGCGTGTCCTGGGTCTTCCCCGGGGCCTCCTCCCGGTGGGACATGCCCAGAACACCTCCCTAGGGAGGCGTCCAGGAGGCATCCTGAGCAGATGCCCGAGCCACCTCAACTGGTTCCTCTCAACGTGTAGGAGCAGCGGCTCTACTCCGAGCTCCTCCCGTGTGACCGAGCTCCTCACCCTATCCCTAAGGGTGCGCCCGGCCACTCTGCGGAGGAAACCCATTTCAGCCGCTTGTATCCGCGATCTTGTCCTTTCGGTCATTATCCAGAGCTCATGACCATAGGTGAGGGCAGGAACGTAGATTGACCGGTAAATAGAGAGCTTCGCCTTCCGGCTCAGCTCCTTCTTTACCACAACGGACCGATACAGGGACCGCATCACTGCAGACGCTGCACCGATCCGCCTGTCAATCTCCCGCTCCATCCTTCCCTCACTCGTGAACAAGACCCCGAGATACTTGAACTCCTCCACTTGGGGCAGAGACTCACCACCCACCCGGAGAGAGCAAACCACCTTTTTCCGGTCGAGAACCATGGCCTCGGATTTGGAGGAGCTGATTCTCATCCCAGCCGCTTCACACTCGGCTGCAAACCGCCCCAGTGCTGCAGGTCCTGGCTCGAAGAAGCATCAGGACAACATCATCTGCAAACAGCAGAGATGAAATCCTGTGGTTCCCAAACCAGGCCCCCTCCGGCCCGTGGCTGCGCCTAGAAATTCTGTCCATAAATATAATGAACAGAACCGGTGACAAAGGGCAGCCCTGGCGGAGTCCAACATGCACCGGGAACAGGTCTGACTTACTGCCGGCAATGAACTCAGCTCCTGCTCCGGTCATACAGGGACCGGACAGCCCTTAGCAAAGGGCCCCGGACCCCATACTCCCAGAGCACCCCCCAAAGGACACCACGAGGGACACGGTCGAATGCCTTCTCCAGATCCACAAAACACATGTGGACTGGTTGGGCATACTCCCATGAGCCCTCGAGGACCCGATGGAGAGTATAGAGCTGGTCCAGTGTTCCACGACCAGGACGAAAACCACACTGCTCCTCCTGAATCCGAGGTTCGACTATCGGTCGGATTCTCCTCTCCAGTCCCTGGAATAGACCTTACCGGGAAGGCTGAGGAGTGTGATTCCCCTGTAATTGGAACACACCCTCCGGTCCCCCTTCTTATACAGAGGGACCACCACCCCGGTCTGCCATTCCACAGGTACTGTCCCCGACCGCCACGCGATGTTGCAGAGACGTGTCAGCCAAGACAGCCCCACAACATCCAGAGACTTGAGGTACTCAGGACGGATCTCGTCCACCCCCGGAGCCTTGCCACCGAGGAGCTTGCCAACCACCTCAGTGACTTCAGCCAGGGTGATGGACGAGTCCGCCTCTGGGTCCCCAGTTTCTGCTTCCTCCTCGGAAGACGTGACAGTGGGATTGAGGAGGAGGAGCTTTTGGACCAATGCACTCGAAATAAAACACTGCATTATGATAAAAACAAGTGTAAATAAAACACTGCATTATGATAAAAACAAGTGTAAATAAAACACTGCATTATGATAAAAACAAGTGTAAATAAAACACTGCATTATGATAAAAACAAGTGTAAATAAAACACTGCATTATGATAAAAACAAGTGTAAATAAAACACTGCATTATTAACTGTTCTGATTTCAGATCTGTTTGTTTTTGTGCACAAACGTCCCCCTCGTGTCGTTTGTGTGACACGTGACTTTAGACACAGTTTAAATGTGTGTGAGTGTGAACACACACATTTAAACTGTGTTTAAAGTCACAGTTTAAATGTTAAAAGCGCCGCAGCTTGGCCCGTTTGCGCCTCAATTTGCGCCAGTTTGATTGGTCTGAGATTAGACAAATAACCCGCTTTAAATCAATTTAAATCAAATCTAACGTCACACACACGAGAGTCGGATCCACGCGGGACTCTCCGCTCATTTTTGTGTGAAAAAGTGAAGTACATATAAAGAAAACCCAGTAAACTCAGTAAACTCTGACCTGAGGCGAGTCCGAGCTGCACAAACGCACACGGCGCGCACCGGAAGACGACACGGATCTTCTTCCGGGTTTCACAGCCACTTCCGGGACAAACGCGAAAAGCGAAAAATACACCTAACATCTACAAAGACTAGGCGAAACCGGGACAACGGGGCCAAACCGGGTCAGGTCTGGGACACAGCGGGCACGAGCATCAGGAGCACGCCCCAGGACACGCGCACGTAAAGTTTGTTTAAAAATAGTTTGTGATGAGTTAGCCTGTTAGCTTAGCATTAGCCCCGTGGGGATGAATGCCACACAACAAGGTCTAAACCAGAACCGAACCAGGTCTAAACCAGGTCTAAACCAGGACCGAACCAGGTCTAAACCAGGTCTAAACCAGGTCTAAACCAGGACCGAACCAGGTCTAAACCAGGTCTAAACCAGGACCGAACCAGGTCTAAACCAGGTCTAAACCAGGACCGAACCAGGTCTAAACCAGGTCTAAATCAGGACCGAACCAGGTCTAAACCAGGTCTAAACCAGGTCTAAACCAGGTCTAAACCAGGACTAAACCAGGACCGAACCAGAACTAAACCAGGACCGAACCAGGACTAAACCAGGACCGAACCAGGACTAAACCAGGACCGAACCAGGTCTAAACCAGGTCTAAACCAGGACCAAACCAGGACCGAACCAGGACCGAACCAGGTCTAAACCAGGTCTAAACCAGGACCGAACCAGGTCTAAACCAGGACTAAACCAGGACTAAACCAGGACCGAACCAGGTCTAAACCAGGACCGAACCAGGTCTAAACCAGGACCGAACCAGGTCTAAACCAGGTCTAAACCAGGACCGAATCAGGTCTAAACCAGGACTGAACCAGGACCGAACCAGGTCTAAACCAGGTCTAAACCAGGTCTAAACCAGGACCGAACCAGGTCTAAATCAGGTCTAAACCAGGACCGAACCAGGTCTAAACCAGGTCTAAACCAGGACCGAACCAGGTCTAAACCAGGTCTAAACCAGGACCGAACCAGGTCTAAACCAGGACCGAACCAGGTCTAAACCAGGTCTAAACCAGGACCGAACCAGGTCTAAACCAGGACCGAACCAGGTCTAAACCAGGACCGAACCAGGTCTAAACCAGGACCGAACCAGGACTAACTTCTGCTTTGTGACTGATCTGATTCTGTGATTCTCAGGACAATGTTGAGGAGGAAACCAACTCGGATCGAGCTGAAGATCGACGACTGTGAGGAGTTTGAGAGCATCAAGAAAGAACTGGAGGTGATTCTGGACCAGGACTAGACCGGGACTAAACCAGGATTAGATCAGGACTAGACCAGGACTAGACCGAGACCAGGACTGAGACCATCTTCGCCATAGCACATGAAGTGTACCTTAGACCAAAGATTCCGCCCCCTCGGCCTTCAGGCCAATCAAATGTTTGGTCACTTCTCTTGTTTCTGTCTTTGTCGAAGGCTCGAAAACGCCAGCGCGAGGAGGCGGAGTCTGGAGCCTCAGACATCACTGACATCATCGCGGGCGGAGGAGCCTCAGCATCGACGTCATCATCTTCGAGAGCGGAACTTATCAACGAGCGAATCGGCTTCAAGCCCCACCCCAAACCCAACACGCTGCCCGGGCTCTTTAACTCACTGCAGTTTTAACCTTTAACCTCCCTCTGGAAACAAGTCTGCAACAGAACTCTGCCTGCCCTGGATTCAGCGGCCAATCAGAGCCCGGCCAATCAGAGCCCGGTGTCTCTGGTCTGTGGGGTTAAACATGTTTGTACATATTTTTGTAATAAAATGAGATGAAATGTAATCCCAGTGTATTTTGTGGATGGTGTCCTTCTATGGGGTATTAAAGAGGAGGTGTTTACATCTATGGGGTGTTAAAGAGGAGGTGTTTACTTCTATGGGGTATTAAAGAGGAGGTGTTTACTTCTATGGGGTATTAAAGAGGAGGTGTTTACATCTATGGGGTGTTAAAGAGGAGGTGTTTACATCTATGGGGTGTTAAAGAGGAGGTGTTTACTTCTATGGGGTATTAAAGAGGAGGTGTTTACATCTATGGGGTATTAAAGAGGAGGTGTTTACTTCTATGGGGTATTAAAGAGGAGGTGTTTACATCTATGGGGTGTTAAAGAGGAGGTGTTTACTTCTATGGGGTATTAAAGAGGAGGTGTTTACTTCTATGGGGTGTTAAAGCCACCTGTGGAAGCACCTCTAGAAGAACACCCAGAAAATCACCCAGAAAAACACCAATAAACACACCCAGAAACACACACCCATAAAAACATCCAGAAACACACAATTTATTATGATTATTTGTGTTTATTTATATTCTGATTTGTTGTATTGTGATTTTAATGCCTTTCTTATTCTGTTAAACACTTTGTGTATGAATTATGCTGCACAAATAAACTTGCCTTGCCTAAAACCTCTTAATCTTGACGAGGGAACAGCGTTAGAACATGAGAGAAAGACACAAAAGTCCAGTTTGCAGAACAAAATGAGACGTGTTTAGAGCCTGATGGAGCCGACAGAAAACACGTCTGAAGACTATTTGAATATTTCAGGTGAGGACTCACACAGGACAAACACGACAACAAACGTGGAGGCATGATTGTTCTATCGTTTATTTGACTCTACAGAAGAACAGAGGAGCATCAGATGGATCCACACAACCAATCAGAGGCTTGGACACGCCCCCTCGCACAATTTACACACAAAGACATCAGAAATATGAAGCAGACATGGAACTATGGTGCAGTGTGTGTGTTAGCATGTGTGTGTGTGTGTGTGTTAGCATGTGTGTGTTAGCATGTGTATGTTAACATGTGTGTGTTAACATGTGTGTTAGCATGTGTGTGTTAACATGTGTGTGTTAGCATGTGTGTGTTAGCATGTGTGTGTTAGCATGTGTGTGTCAGCATGTGTGTGTCAGCATGTGTGTGTCAGCATGTGCTAACTCTGCCCGTCCTTGTGCGTGATGAGCCCTTTGCTGATGAGGTCGGGCACCTCCACGGCTAACCAGGGCCCGAGCCCCAGCGCCAGGGCGTGGGCGATGCCAAAGCGCGGCTGGTTCCGGGCCCACAGCGGGTGGAAGTGCTCCGTCAGGCAGATCTTTCCTCCTGTGAACATCTTTGCCGTTTTGCCCTCGAGCTCGGGAAGGATCAGGTCTGGAGCTGTGGTCGGGTACGTCACGGTCAGCTGTACCTTAAGGAAACAAAGAATTACAACGATGATATGATTATTACAATAAGCGGAGGAATCGACGAGTGGGGCAGTGTGTCCCTGATGGAGGCAGGGAGGGGTTACATGATCATGATAATAATAATAATAATAATAATAATAATAATAATAATCACACCCTAGCTAACAGCCAAGATCGCTTTACAGGGCATAAACACAATAAAAACAACATTAATACTATTATAAGAACATTAAACAGACTAAGCTCATCTAAAAAGGCGGGTTTTGCGGTATGTGTGAGGTATGTGTGAAGGCGGGCTTATAATGATATAATAATCTAATAAACACAGGGATACCTCCAGCTGCAGTTCGTACTTGAGCAGCTCGTGAATAAACCAGCACACTCCGCTCCACCGAGTCCCGTCAGCGTTAGCTTCCAATCTGAACCAATCAGAATCCGCCGCTTTGTTCAGCTCCACTGCCTTTATCAGCGCTCCATACTCCTCCTTCAGGCGAGAGGGCCAAAGTGCAGGTTCCCGAGGTCCAGCCGGAGTCTTCAAGAGTGGAATCTGAGCAACTACACGCCGCGTGGCCTCGTCACACATCACTACAACAGAAACATGAGGGGTCAGAGTCACACAGAGGGGTCAGAGTCACACAGAGGGGTCAGGGTCAGAGTCACACAGAGGGGTCAGGGTCAGAGTCACACAGAGGGGTCAGAGTCACACAGAGGGGTCAGAGTCACACAGAGGGGTCAGAGTCACAGTCACACAGAGGGGTCAGAGTCACACAGAGGGGTCAGAGTCACAGTCACACAGAGGGGTCAGAGTCACACAGGGGGGGTCAGAGTCACACAGAGGGGTCAGAGTCACAGTCACACAGAGGGGTCAGAGTCACACAGAGGGGTCAGAGTCACTGTCACACAGAGGGGTCAGAGTCACAGTCACACAGAGGGGTCAGAGTCACACAGAGGGGTCAGAGTCACACAGAGGGGTCAGAGTCATAGTCACACAGAGGGGTCAGAGTCACACAGAGGGGTCAGAGTCACAGTCACACAGAGGGGTCAGAGTCACACAGGGGGGGTCAGAGTCACACAGAGGGGTCAGAGTCACAGTCACACAGAGGGGTCAGAGTCACACAGAGGGGTCAGAGTCACTGTCACACAGAGGGGTCAGAGTCACAGTCACACAGAGGGGTCAGAGTCACACAGAGGGGTCAGAGTCACACAGAGGGGTCAGAGTCACACAGAGGGGTCAGAGGTTTTAGAGAGAGAGACTGGAGGTGATGCTGACTGTGTGTATGTGTATCTGTGAGTGTGTGTACACGCGTGTACGTGTGTGTATGTCTGTCTGTATGTCTATGTGTGTGCGTATGTCTATGTGTATCTATGTGTGTGTATGTGTGTGTATGTATTTCTATGTGTGTATGTCTATGTGTGTGTGTATGGGTGTGTGTGTGTATGTATGTCTATGTGTGTAGGGGTGTGTATGTCTGTGTATGTATGTCTATGTGTATGTATGTCGGGGTGTGTGTGTATATGTGTGTATGTATGTCGGGGTGTGTATGTGTGTGTATGTATGGGTGTGTGTGTGTGTATATGTGTGTATAGTTAATATGGTCTAAAGCAGTGGTGAAGTAAAGTATAAGTATTTACTAGTATAAAGTATAAAGTATAAGTACTGTACTAAAGTAGAACCTTTAGGTATCTGTACTTTACTGAAGTACATTTTACAGTGTGTACTTTTTACTTTTACTTGAGCACATTTAGAGCAGTATAGTACTTTCTACTCCAGTACATTTTTGAACTGGACTGAAGTAAAAGTACTTTTCATCTGATCGTTGGGTTATGTTGACCATGTCCGTGGAAACATCCGGTTTGAGTTCAAGCTCTAATACTTTTACTTAAGTTCATTTTTCATGTGATACTTTTACTTTTGTATTTTTTGCTCCGGTATCTGTACTTTCACTTTAGTAGCAAAATATGGTACTTCCTCCACCCTGGTGTTTATGAGGGAGGAGATGGTGCTGAGGAAACAGAACCACACAAAGAGAGACAAACCTGGGTCTGGACTCCAGGTCCTGTCCTGGTCCTGGAGCAGGTCTGGATCCTCTGCTCACCCTGTCCCGGAACTTCAACAGTCCCGGTTCTGCTCCGGGTACAGACCTAGTACAGCCCCGGTCCTGGTTTAGTCCTGGTTTAGACCCGGTTCTGGTCCTGGTGCTGGAGCGCGTGCCGGTTCTGCAGCAGTGACGTGGACTTCCGGAATTGTTCTTCTTCTGCGGTATCAATAATATGAGAGCGCCCCCAGAGGACAAACATGTCTGTACAAAAACACGGCCTGTCACGTGACCCCTGTGCGTGACCTCTTGACCCCTGTGCGTAACTCGCACGCAAAAGGCAGGAGTTTGAAACATCAATGAAACAGAATTACTCTGAAGCTTCTGCATCGGACTGAAGCGCTGTTTCCCTGGAGCAGGGGCCCACGGCGGAGCAGGGGCCCACAGTGGAGCCGCGGGCCACACGTGGTCCTCCGGGGGGGTCTACTTTAGCCCACGAGAGGGTTCTGAGACATTACATATTTTAAACATGTATACAAGTGATAAAAAAGGTAAACTAAACTGAAAGGTGCATTTTCATTCGCATATTAAAGTGCAGTTCCTCGCGCCGCCTGCAGAGCGCGCGCCTCCCGCTTCTGTCCGTCCGCGCGCTGCAGAGGAAGAGCCGCATAAACACCCACCACCATTTTGTGTTTACGTCGCGGATCTGCGCTAGTTTCTGCGCCAGTTTCTCTCCTTTTTGGTGACATTTAGCGCAGTTTTTAAGTTTAAGAATAAAGAGTTTCATCGGATCTGAGCCGCACGTGCCAGAACCGAGCCCAGCAGCGGGAACATGACGTCAGAGCGGCGCGAGGACAAAGGTAAAACCCGCCACAGCTTTGTTAGCACGTTAGCCTGTTAGCTACCGTCTCCAGCAGTCTGCGGAGTCTGGGGCATTTATTTGGAATAAAGTCAGTAATCAACACATTTATCTCCACAAATATGGCCTGACCCAAGGGTGAGTGTAGTCACGAGAGGTTTTAAAGTTACATTTATGTTCAGTACCGAAGAAAAACGCATAAAACAGGATGTCTTTGTGTCCTCGGCCTCTGCGGGTTCATTCATTTACGCCGCACAACAACATTAACAACAAACTGGTAAAAGGCGAGGTTTAGGCTCGTTTCTGAAGCGAGAGTCGAGGCTTTTCTACAGGGACAGGTTTGTTCTGAGGCGAAAATGCTTCAATGAAATGAAACGGAACAGTGAAGGATGTGGCCTTATTAAACTCAGATCATTATTAAACTCAGATCTCTGGAGGAGCTGGAGGACGTGTCCGGGGTGAGGGAAGTCTTGGAGTCCCTGCTGAGACTGCCGGCCCCGGATAAGAAGAAGAAGAAAATGGATGGATGGGCATTATTAAACGCAGATCATTATTAAACACAGATCAGTAATGAGCCAAAGGGACATTTCATCCAGAGTGTGTTGGTTAAAGACCTGTGGATGGGTTTACATTTGTGGAAAAATCATTAAAATGTCAAATGTTGATAAAGCCAAACGGTTGAAATGGTCAAAAGTGAAACTATAATAAAATAGAAATGTTTAACTGTTGGTCTCTGGGCAGATGGAGAGCTGAACGTGCTGGAGGACATTTTAACAGAAGCTCCGGATCAAGATGATGAACTGTTCACCAACACAGAGACTGAGATCACAGACAAGAAAGGTACAAATACAGAGACTGAGATCACAGACAAGAAAGTACAAATACAGAGACTGAGACCACAGACAAGAAAGTACAAATACAGAGAATGAGACCACAGACAAGAAAGTACAAATACAGAGACTGAGACCACAGACAGGAAAGTACAAATACAGAGACTGAGACCACAGACAAGAAAGTACAAATACAGAGACTGAGACCACAGACAAGAAAGTACAAATACAGAGACTGAGACCACAGACAAGAAAATACAAATACAGAGACTGAGATCACAGACAAGAAAGTACAAATACTGCTGTGCCCGGAGTACTACTACTATTACTACTATAACCTCATCAGAGACCGAGATCACAAATACTGCTGCTACTTCTGATACTTCTGTTACTACTGCTACAACCACAGCAGAGAGACCACAGACCGGAAGGGACGAGTGCTGATGTCACTATTGATCTTACTAGAACAAATCACAGAATCCATACTAAAAACTGCAGTACACCTGATAATACTACGGTTATTAGTGCAACTAATCCTACCACAACAACAATAACTGAGTTCATGGGCAGGGAGAGTCCAAATACGGCACTGTCCAGAGAATTAGAAAACTGTGGTGTCCATTGGGAGCTGACGTTCTCGTAAACGTCATCACAACAAAGCGCCGCATGCTGTCGGCGCCCCCTATGGACACCTGCACATCACACTAGAGCAGCACATTTTTTTCATTTGTACCAAAATAACGACACTGCAAGTATCACCGATAAAGAAAATAAAACTGGAGAAGGAAGTGCGTACGTCAGGTGAAATCAGGGGTAGATTGGCAAAATGGCGCTTCGAAAAAAAGCAATGAATCACACCGAATACAACTTCAGATCTTTGACCATGTTCTAGTCGTTTCTTCTCATTGAGCCTCTGAAGAGAACAGTTTGAAGAACAGGTCTGATTTTAAATGTTTAAATTATCAATTTTTTTTAGGAGTGAAGCGAAAGTCTGACCGCTCTGACCCGGGGGATGTGAAGCGGCCACGCTCAGGACACATTCCCTCATCCTCTTCCTCTAATAAGAGAGCAGCATCCTCAAAGAAGGTGGGGTCTCCCAGAGCGAGCCATGCCCCCAGCTATCGCCATGATGACTATGACGACCGGAAACTACGGCGACGCAGAGGGCGGAGCCTAGAACAGGTAATGGTTTATCACAGAGCTCGCTATGTGGGAGGGGCTCAGGGTGCTGAGGAAACATCGTTATACCAGTATAAAGTTAAAATAAATAGCTATATTTCTGCTTCGGGAAAAGGTGTGTGTAACAGTCACATGAGCACACAGAGGTGTGTGTGTAACAGTCACATGAGCACACAGGTGTGTGTAACAGTCACATGAGCACACAGAGGTGTGTGTGTGTAACAGTCACATGAGCACACAGGTGTGTGTGTAACAGTCACATGAGTACACAGGTGTGTGTGTGTAAGTCACATGAGCACACAGGTGTGTGTGTAACAGTCACATGAGCACACAGGTGTGTGTGTGTAACAGTCACATGAGCACACAGGTGTGTGTGTAACAGTCACATGAGCACACAGAGGTGTGTGTGTGTGTAACAGTCACATGAGCACACAGAGGTGTGTGTGTGTGTAACAGTCACATGAGCACACAGAGGTGTGTGTGTGTGTGTAACAGTCACATGAGCACACAGAGGTGTGTGTGTGTGTAACAGTCACATGAGCACACAGAGGTGTGTGTGTGTGTAACAGTCACATGAGCACACAGGTGTGTGTGTAACAGTCACATGAGCACACAGAGGTGTGTGTGTGTGTAACAGTCACATGAGCACACAGAGGTGTGTGTGTGTGTGTGTAACAGTCACATGAGCACACAGGTGTGTGTGTAACAGTCACATGAGCACACAGAGGTGTGTGTGTGTGTAACAGTCACATGAGCACACAGAGGTGTGTGTGTGTGTAACAGTCACATGAGCACACAGAGGTGTGTGTGTGTGTAACAGTCACATGAGCACACAGGTGTGTGTGTAACAGTCACATGAGCACACAGAGGTGTGTGTGTGTAACAGTCACATGAGCACACAGGTGTGTGTGTAACAGTCACATGAGCACACAGAGGTGTGTGTGTGTGTAACAGTCACATGAGCACACAGAGGTGTGTGTGTGTGTAACAGTCACATGAGCACACAGGTGTGTGTGTAACAGTCACATGAGCACACAGAGGTGTGTGTGTGTGTAACAGTCACATGAGCACACAGAGGTGTGTGTGTGTGTAACAGTCACATGAGCACACAGGTGTGTGTGTAACAGTCACATGAGCACACATACGCTGCTTTAAACCTGATTTTTTTTTTCTTTTGTAGAAAATGCGCCGTGAAGAACGACGGCCAAGCCCCTCCCCTCGCCACGATGACCCCCAATCAGACGAAGAGTACGGCTCTGAAGCAGGAAGCTCTTCAGCCAATGGAGAGGAGGAGGAGGAGCCTGAGGATGATGAGGAGGAGGAGGAGGAAGAGGAGGAGGTCAGCCTTACCCAGGAACTAGAACTTTAATTTGGTCATTTCTCAAATGTTAAGAATTGGAGTGGAGTTTGTCTTTTACTTGGTCTGGATTTAAATCAGCCCTGTTCTTCAAACTGTTCAGATGTTTCTTCTCATTGAGCCTGTGAAGTTTTATTTGGAGTGATTCATGTTTGAGTTTAATCTTTAATCCACTATTTTCCATTTTGTCGATCTACCCCCGTCTAACCTCCACCTGTACACGCCCACTGCGACACGCCCACTGCGACGTACACGCCCCTTTGGTACAAATGAAAAAAAAAATGTTTTGCCCTAGTGTGATGTGCATCTGTCCATAGGGGGCGCTGACAGCATGCGGCGCTTTGTTGTGATGACGTTTATGCCGATGTCAGCTCCTATTGGACACCAAAGTTTTATAACGTGGAAGTCAACAGACTTGTTGCTTTTATTAAGTCGTTTTAGATTAATTTTGTGATTTAAAATGTCTAAGTTATAACGTAATGATCCACAGGGGTCAGACAGGAGAACTGTAGACACAAGCCCAATATGGCCGATTTAAACTGGTCTCTGTCTGGTTCTAAACCTGGATGGATCTGTTTTCCAGGAGGAGGTGATGGAGGAAGAGGAGGAGGAAGAGGAGGGAGAGAAGGAGGAAGACGACGATGAGGATTACGACAGAAGAGACACAAACTACGACACACGAAGTGAAGCTGGAGACTCACACAGCTCTGTCAGCTTCAGCGAGTCTGAGTCAGGTACGGCCCGGCTCATAACCGGTCTACAGGGGGTCTACAGGAATCACAACCGGTCTACAGGGGGTCTACGGGGATCACAACTGGTCTACAGGGATCACAACCGGTCTACAGGGGGTCTACGGGGATCACAACTGGTCTACAGGGATCACAACCGGTCTACAGGGGGTCTACGGGGATCACAACTAGTCTACAGGGGGATCTACGGGGATCTGAACCGGTCTACAGGGGTCTAAAGGGATCTGAACCGGTCTACAGGGGGTCTAAGGGGATCTGAACCGGTCTACAGGGGGTCTAAGGGGATCTGAACCGGTCTACAGGGGTCTGAACAAGTCTACATGGGGTCTGTAGAGTGTGTCTTGTGTTGCAGGTTCAGAGAAGAGGCGGGACAAGCTCTCATCCTCAGTGCGAGCCGTCAGAGAGAGTAAGATCTTAAAACACTTTTATTACAACTCGAGTCTCACAAATCATCTACAGTTTGAACCTAAAGTGTGGTTCTCCGTAGATCCGACAAGTAAACTGCGCTACATTCTGAGAGATGCACGATTCTTCCTCATCAAGAGCAACAACCATGAGAATGTGTCCCTCGCCAAAGCCAAGGTACCACTCCTTAAAAGTAGACCCAATCCCAGCTTGGTCCTGGTTCAGTCCGGTCCTGGTCCGGTCCTGGTCCGGTCCTGGTCCGGTCCTGGTCCGGTCCGGTCCTGGTCCGGTCCTGGTCCGGTCCTGTTTCGGTCCTGATTCAGTCTGGTCTCTCCTTCAGGGCGTGTGGTCCACTCTTCCGGTGAATGAGAAGAAGTTAAACGCTGCGTTTCGTTCGGCTCGAAGTGTTGTCCTGGTTTTTTCTGTGAGAGAGAGTGGCATGTTCCAAGGTACGCCTCCTCCTCACGCCTCCTCCTCACTCTTCCTCCTCCTCCTCACGACGACTCCTCCTCACACCTCCTCTTCCTCACGCCTGGCTACTCCTCACGTCTTGTCTCCTGTCTCCTCACGTCTTGTCTCCTCACTTCTTGTCTCCTGTCTCCTCACGTCTTGTCTCCTGTCTCCTCACGTCTTGTCTCCTGTCTCCTCACGTCTTGTCTCCTGTCTCCTCACGTCTTGTCTCCTGTCTCCTCACGTCTTGTCTCCTGTCTCCTCACGTCTTGTCTCCTCACTTCTTGTCTCCTGTCTCCTCACGTCTTGTCTCCTGTCTCCTCACGTCTTGTCTCCTGTCTCCTCACGTCTTGTCTCCTGTCTCCTCACGTCTTGTCTCCTGTCTCCTCACGTCTTGTCTCCTGTCTCCTCACGTCTTGTCTCCTGTCTCCTCACGTCTTGTCTCCTGTCTCCTCACGTCTTGTCTCCTGTCTCCTCACGTCTTTTTTTGGTCCAGATCCGGGTCTCGGTCTAACTCTTGGGTTTTGGTTTTGTTTCCAGGTTTCGCTCGTTTGGCGTCCGAGTCTCAGCACGGCGGCTCACCTATTCACTGGGTGCTGCCCGCCGGAATGAACGCAAAGATGTTAGGAGGAGTCTTCAAGATCGACTGGCTGTGCAGGTGGGGCCGGGTCAGGTTAATCACACGTGACAATGTGAAAGCATCATGACCGTTATGTTTATAATGACCTGTTTAAATGTCTCAGGAGGGAGCTCCCGTTCACCAAGACCGCTCATCTGTCCAACCCCTGGAACGAACACAAACCCGTCAAGATCGGACGAGACGGACAGGTTAGTCCCAGATCTGGTGTAGCTAGCCCCTCAGTGTACTTCCCCCGGTGTAGTAGCCCTCCTGGTGTAGCCCCCTGGTTTTGACCCGTTCTCTCTCACTGTAGGAGATCCAGCCAGACACTGGGGCGCAACTCTGCGCTCTCTTCCCATTAGACGACAGCGTGGATGTGCACAGCGTTGCACGGAGAATTCGTCACAAACGCCGCACGCCGTCGGAGCCCCGCCCCAGAGGACGCCCACCAATCAGAGAGCCGGGAAGGTTAGCCAATCAGCGCCCCCTGCTGCGGACTTTGGACACTTTCCCTAAAGGATGAAATCAGTGTGGATTTCCCAAGCTCCCCTGGGCTCACGCCGTTGTGAGCAGCTCAGTATGAGGCTGTGGAGCTCTGCCTGATCTGCGTCACTCCAGTTCAATGTAAATGCAGTGGAGACGGATAGTGCAGGGTCAGTGCAGTCACTCTGAGGTTAGAGGTCAGCCCTGCGGTGAGGTTGAGTCACATGACCTCCTGTTGTGGACAACATTCTGAGGTCCATTCAAAGGAACGGTGATGTTTAGAACGACTTCCTTTGGCAACAGTCCTAATTTGAAGTTACTTTAAAAAGAACATGGATACAAATACCCAGTGTTGCACCTGTCGTCCCGCACCTGTCATCTCATTGTAGGCTCCTGTACATTCAATTTTAACCTCCGTGAAATAAATCGTAGGGGTAAGGGTCAGACGGGAGGAAGTAGTTTTGCACAGGGAGCTGCAGCTGGCTTAGCTCATTGTGGTTAGCTTGGTGACCGGATCTGTACCTGGGGCTTACACATGGCTGCATTAGGGTTATTGCAGTTGGTCAGTGGTCAACACGATGACGGGGTCTCATTTTTTAAACTGAAAGTGTAAGTATGGGCAAACCGCAAAACTCACCTCTCGTCTCTCTGAACTTTGGAGCGTCTTGTTTCCATGTTTAGTGTCTTTTTATAGGTCACAAGTTTAACATCGAGAGCCACGTACCTAATATTTTATACCAAAGCACGCTTCATAGATAAGATCCCAGATCTGCACCTGGTGCAGCTGTTAGCTCAGTGGTTAGCATAATGATCTAATCATAGACTGTATATATAAAAGGGCATAGCTAACCCGCTAACTGCTGTGTTCCAAACAGGTGGTGCACTTGGGCGCGATTTTAGCTCCATCGGAGGGAGACGGGACGGGAGGGTAGGGAGACGTCACACGTCCTCAGTCCACTTCGGTATACAGGCTATGGTCGGCAGTAGGGTTAGCATGGTGACGTGATCTGTACTCTGGGTTTAGCTGCAGTAGGGTTAGCATGGTGACGTGATCTGTACTCTGGGTTTAGCTGCAGTAGGGTTAGCATGGTGACGTGATCTGTACTCTGGGTTTAGCTGCAGTAGGGTTAGCATGGTGACCTGGTCTGTACCCGGTGTGCTCAGCAGTAGTGGTTGCACAGAGAGCAGAGCAGGGCTGGGTTTGCTCATTAAACTTGTGAAGTCTTCTCTTACAGAAACTAAAGGTGAAGTTTGGGCGTTTAAATGGACTTCTCTTTGAGCCTTTTCACAGTAAAAGCTCAGGACTGTTTCAGATACACCAGGACTTTCACAGTAAAACAGCATGGCCTCACATGGACTCCTGTAGTCCTGGTTTGGGACTCGGGTCAGTACTGGACTTGGTCTCAGGGTCAGGTTTGAACTTTTAAACCCCGCCCCTCAGCTGTCATGGGCCAATCAGGACTGAGTTGGGTGTGTGGGCGGGGCCTCTGCATCTTCACCTGAGTGTCAGCCAATCAGAGCAGAGCTGCTCAGAGCCAATGAAAAGGCAGTAATAGACTGAACTGTTTTTATAAAGGCTGTTTCCTCAAAGCGGTATGTCGACACATCTCCACAGGAACCACATTATACTCAAACATGAGCACAGGTGTCATTGTTTGTGCTCCACACATCTGCAGAAACCACGGCCACAACACCATTTATGTTGATAATATTTTATCCTTAATACAGGTCCAGGGCTGAGTCTACAGTATACATTATGTTGGTCCACACCGGTATAAATCTATAAAGTCATGATGACAGGTCTGAATATGAAAACATCCACATCTGAAGCGGGTTTATATTCAGGTGATATGAAGATGGCGTTAGATCTTTGCGGAGCATTCACACATCTGCACTGGAACAAGTGTTTTTAATGTATTTAATTACAAATGCTTTTATTTCTGAGACTAAAATGAAAATTAGACTGGACAAATGAAGTGTCCTCAAAGTTCATGTCCAGACTGCTATGTTCAGGGACGTCTTTTACAATAAGACATGTTTGTGTGAGACAATGGTGAGTCCACAGAGAGAGCTCAGGGTTATACAGGAGGACACCACACACAAGACCCTCCGTCCTGACCACAGACTGGATATAGAAATGGACATAGCTAAACTGCTCGGTTTGATTGACAGTGTTGTTAAAAGGGGTGTTACCTTTAACAGCCCCGCTCCTGATTGGCTCTTTGGTTTCTGATTTTACTCGCAGTCAATTATGGAGCTGAATGCTGTGGTCACTTCTGTTTACAGTCTGTGGTCCTGACGCTGCCACAGATCAACCTCAAATGTACAATAGAACCAAACTCCACAGGAGTTGAGGCGTTTGTGATGAAAGTTCAGTCAGATTTAGTTCAGATATTTATCAGATATTTTATTATTTATAATATACATAATTTTCACTAAAGGCAGTGGTTTCTGCATCTTTTGAATGTTATATGGGGGACATCTGAAGGGTGTGAGATGTCGTCCCACCCCCAGAATTTAAGGAATGTAATAATATGAGTTTAAACTAATGTAAAAATGTTGTTTAAAGTACTACTCTCCTCACTAAATGATGAACTAAAACGTCAAAGCTCCTCACACTAAATCAAGAGCTGAAACGTCAAAGCTCCTCACACTAAATCAAGAGCTGAAACGTCAAAGCTAAAACTTATACTCCATATATTTAACAAAAACGCTGTTCTTAACTTAAAGATGTGCTCTGTAACTTTCCTGGTGGAGCGTCTGCAACCTGCTCGTCTCCATGGTGATGCTATTTCTCTTAGATGTTCCACAGTTCAGCATTAAGCATTTCTCCAAGACAAGCAAGTGATGCCACCCACTCAGATCTGTGGAGAGGTGAGCCCGCTCAGTTAAAATACGTATTACAAGGTTTTTTGGGTCCCAACGCCTGTAAGTAAAATTCTCCTATCTCTATCTCCGTGGAGATGAGCAGGTGATGTACCCTCCCAAAAGTTCCACAGTGCACCTTTAAGAGCTTGACATGATTCTGATGAATGAGTTCTGATCCAAAGGTTGGGCAGTACTTTAAATGTACTTCTGTAATGTCACTGTAGAACTGTCCCTGTATATTCTGAGTAGTAGTACTTTTGCAGTATTTGACAGTGCTGTGTTCCAGGCGTCGGCCAGAAGAGTACGACCTCCACGGAAGAAAGAGACCGCGCTCAGACTGTGGACCAGACTACACCAGAACAGGTCTAAACTGGGACTAAACTGGGACTAAACTGGGACTAAACTGGGACTAAACTGGGACTGAACCGGGGCTGAACCGGGGCTGAACCGGGGCTGAACCGGGGCTGAACCGGGGCTGAACCGGGGCTGAACCGGGGATAAATTGGGTCTGAACTGGGTTTGAACCAGGTCTAGACCATTTGCGCGTCTTGTTTTGCTTTGGAGTCTAACACTTGTGTTGTGTCGTAGGTTTTATCCAGGACCTGAGGAACCAGCCAGTGGACAGGTGAGATACTGAGGGGCCAGAGGTCAGGAAGGGTCAGGGGAGGGGTCATAGGTCAGACCCTCCAGTTCTCATCCTCCCTGAAGGACAAGGGGCACTCTGGGACAGTTCTCTCTTTGTTTTTGTCTGTTTCACTGTTGATTTTGTAACTCATGTTCAGCCCTAAGACATGACTGCTGCTGTATTTCTGGACATTGAATTGAAGAGGTCATAGGTCAGGGTAAGCGTCTGAGGGGTCAGAACAGTGTTTCCTCACAGTAGTTTGTACAGTGACTGCATCACTGCAGACACTATCGATCCAACTGTCAATCTCGCACTCCATCCTCCCCTCACTCATGAAGAAGACCCCGAGATACTTGAACTCCTCCACTTTAGGCAGGGACTCACCACCAGAGGGCGCCACCTTTTTCCAGTCGAGAACCATGGCCTCGGATTTGGAGGAGCTGATTCTCATCCCAGACACTTCACACTCGGCTCAAACCGCCCCAGTGCTGCAGGTCCTGAAGCATCAGGACAACATCATCTGCAAACAGCAGAGATGATCCTGTGGTTCCCTGAACAGGACCCCCTCCAATCCCTGAACAGGACCCCCTCCAACCCCTGAACAGGACCCCCTCCAACCCCTTAACAGGACCCCCTCCAATCCCTGAACAGGACCCCCTCCAACCCCTGAACAGGACCCCCTCCAACCCCTGAACAGGACCCCCTCCAACCCCTGAACAGGACCCCCTCCAATCCCTGAACCGGACCCCCTCCAACCCCTGAACAGGACCCCCTCCAACCCCTGAACAGGACCCCCTCCGGACTCTGGCTGTGCCTGGAAATTGTCATTCAACCTTCTACAGCTCAAATCTGATCAGAACAGAAAACAAACAAGGTGCACGATAAAAACTGACCCAAAATAAAGTTCCATCAAGTCAAGTGTGAACGAGTCGATACAGTAATTATGGAGAGGGGTCAGAGGAGGGGTCAGAGGAGGGGTCAGAGGAGGGGTCAGATGAAATTGTCAAGTAGCACAAAGGTGTTGGGCTGTTGTCCTCGTCTCATGACTGAGTTTACCTGTAAAACACAGCCACTCAGCACTGACCTTTGACCTAAGACTGAGGGTCACACAGCTCTGACCTAACACAAAGTTGAAGGTGTGGCTGTGTGTCAGGTTAGGGTTAGGTGGAGACATGACCCCTGACCTCCCAAAGTCTGTATGACCCTGGGAGGTCAGAGGTTATGGAGGAGTGACCTCTGACCTTACAGGGCCGTACAGGTGGTGGCATGACCTTTGACCTCACAGGGTCATACTGGTGGAGGCGTGACCCCTGACCTCACACAGGCTTAAGGGTTAAAGTTCATTCAGGTGAGACGTTTGTTTCTTTTCCAGGAGGTTTTCTGGAGTTCGTCGAGACGTCTTCATGAACGGGGTCAGTCTGATTTTATGAAACACATTTACACACGAGTACAACACACACACACACACACGAGAACAGCACACACACACACGAGTACAACACACACACACACGAGAACAACACACACACACACGGGAACAACACACACGAGAACAACACACACACACGAGTACAACACACACACACGAGAACAACACACACACGAGTACAACACACACACACACGAGAACAACACACACACGAGAACAACACACACACACGAGTACAACACACACACACGAGAACAACACACACACGAGTACAACACACACACGAGAACAACACACACACACACGAGAACAACACACACACACACGAGTACAACACACACACACGAGAACAACACACACACGAGTACAACACACACACGAGTACAACACACACACGAGAACAACACACACACACACGAGAACAACACACACACACACGAGAACAACACACACGAGTACAACACACACACACACGAGTACAACACACACACACGAGTACAACACACACACACACACGAGAACAACACACACACGAGTACAACACACACACACACACGAGAACAACACACACACGAGAACAACACACACACGAGAACAACACACACACACACGAGAACAACACACACACACGAGAACAACACACACACGAGTACAACACACACACGAGAACAACACACACACACGAGTACAACACACACACACACGAGTACAACACACACACACACGAGTACAACACACACACACACACGAGTACAACACACACACACACACGAGTACAACACACACACACACACGAGTACAACACACACGAGTACAACACACACACACACGAGTACAACACACACACACACGAGAACAACACACACACACGAGTACAACACACACACACGACTACAACACACACACACACGACTACAACACACACACACACGACTACAACACACACACACGAGAACAACACACGCTCGCGCGAGTACAACACACACACACTCGTGTGGATGTGTGTTGTACTCGTGTGTGGGTGTGTGTGTGTGTTGTACTGGTGTGTGTGTGTGTGTTGTACTCGTGTGTGTGTGTGTTGTACTCGTGTGTGTGTGTGTGTTGTACTCGTGTGTGTGAGAGTGTGGGGGGGGTGTGTGTGTGTTGTGTTGTACTCGTGTGTGTGTGTGTGTTGTTCTCGTGTGTGTGTGTGTGTTGGACTGGGGTGTGTGTGTGTGTGTTGTACTCGTGTGTGTGTGTGTGTTGTTCTCGTGTGTGTGTGTGTGTGTTGGACTGGGGTGTGTGTGTGTGTGTTGTACTCGTGTGTGTGTGTGTGAGAGTGTGGGGGGGGTGTGTGTGTGTTGTGTTGTACTCATGTGTGTGTGTGTGTGTTGTACTCATGTGTGTGTGTGTTGTACTCGTGTGTGTGTTGTACTGGGGTGTGTGTGTGTGTGTGTTGTACTCGTGTGTGTGTGTGTTGTGTTGTACTCATGTGTGTTTCTCTCCTCAGTCTTATGGAGATTACATGAGGGACTATCATCACAGTGTTGGGCCTCCTGCTCCGTGGCAGACGCTGGTGAGTCTGGACCCAGAGTCTCTTCTGTCAGATCTTCTTCTTCTTCTTGTTCTTCTTGTATCGAACTCTTTGTATTTTACTCAGGCCCGCCCCCTCCTCACGCTCTCTCTCTCTCTGTTTTTCAGGCGTACCCGGGCGTGGACCCGCCCCCTCCTCACGCTCCTTATTACCACCACAGCCACGCCCCGCCCCCTCCTCACCAGGCATACCACCACCCCCCCCTGCCCCCCCACGAGCCGCACCGCTTCAGAGACAAGAGCCGGACCACGGGTCACCGGGGCTACGCATCCAGCCCGGTCAGGACCAAGGACTGGACCAAGACCAAGACCCAGACTGAGGACTGGACCTGAACCAAGACCAAAGACAGACGACAGGACCCTGACCTGGAGCAAGACCCAGACCGAGGTCTGGGCCGAGGTCCGGGCCGAGGTCTGGGCCGGACCAGGGACATTGAGCTGACGGTTTGTTGTTTTGTCGGTTTCAGCACGATTACGATATGAGAGTGGACGACTTCCTGCGCCGGACACAAGCTGTGGTCAGCAGCCGCCGAGAGAGAGACAGACAGAGAGAGAGACCCCCCCGAGAGTCCAGGAGAGAGAGGGAGAGAGGGAGAGACAGAGGAGGTGAGAGGGAGAGAGAGAAGGAGAGGGGAAGGTACAGACGCTGAGAGAGGGAGAGACAGAAGGAGAGGGGGAGGTACAGACGCTGAGAGAGGGAGAGAGAAGGAGAGGGGGAGGTACAGACACTGAGGAGAGAGACGAGAGGAGAGGGGGAGGTACAGACACTGAGGAGAGAGACGAGAGGAGAGGGGGAGGTACACACGCTGAGGAGGAGAGAGGGAGAGAGAGAAGGAGAGGGGGAGACAGAGACAGTCTCTGTATCGTCTGATGGTCCAAAACGATGTTGTGCTGTTGTCATGGAGACACGTCAAAGATGAAAAGATGAGAGTCACAAACGGCGCACCTGTCGGGGCCGGGCGCACCTGTCGGGGCCGGGCGCACCTGTCGGGGCCGGGCGCACCTGTCGGGGCCGGGCGCACCTGTCGGGGCCGGGCGCACCTGTCGGAGCCGGGCGCACCTGTCGGGGCCGGGGCAGCTTCTGTCTCCAGGACTGTTCTTTCTGTAAACTGTAGATCACTTTTGCAAACAACCTCCTTTCTCTCGTCTTCTCCTTGTCTCCTCACTCTCATCTCCTCCCCTCCCCTCTCCTCTTCTCCTTCCTCCTCTCTCGTCTCCTCACTCTCCTCCCTTCTCCTTTCTCCTCCCTTCCTCTCCTCCTCATGATGATCTTGTTAGACTCTCGTGATTATGAAGCTTTAGAGTTTCAGATCAGGAAACTCTAAACTTGACCTTTGACCCTTTCATTTGTGCAGTAAGAGGAAGAGCGCCCACTGTGTCTGTTTGAGGACTGCCTTGTACAGAGAACACCTTTTATTTCCCATGAGCCTCTATTTTAGACACCCGTCACTTCCTGTTTGTGTTGTACTTCCTGTTACATGTAAAAGGGGCGGGACTTTTGTTTTTGTATCAAATAAAAAAAGTTTGACAAGAGTTTTTAAAATTTATTTTATCAACAGAATTGAGCTGACTCGGGTCTAAACCGGGTCTAAACCGGGTCTAAACCGGGTCTAAACCGGGTCTAAACCGGGTCTAAACCGGGACAGACGTGGGTGTGGTCAGAAAACTGCAGAGCTGTATCATCTTCAGAATTTGACTTGTGACTCATTCATAAAATCACATATGTGTATAATTTTGGGCTTTGTAGGACATGTCTCTGTAGGACATGTCTCTATAGGACACATGTCAAACTCAAGGCCCGGGGACCAAATGTGGCTCTCCACATCATTTTATGTGGCCCTTGACAGGGTAAATTAAAAAGTGTGATGGTCTTAATGTGTCATTTTATCAAGAGATATTTTTACATTTATGAAAATGAATAAGCAACATATGAAACTCAAACAGTTAAAACGTCTGACCCTTTGAGAGCAGCCGTGTGTTTGACACCCCTGCTGTAGGACATGTCTTAAGAAGGGACACGTCTCTGTAGGACATGTCTTAAGAAGGGACACGTCTCTGTAGGACATGTCTTAAGAAGGGACACGTCTCTGTAGGACATGTCTTAAGAAGGGACATGTCTCTGTAGGACATGTCTTAAGAAGGGACATGTCTCTGTAGGACATGTCTTAAGAAGGGACATGTCTCTGTAGGACATGTCTTACCCAATCCAATCCAACTTTATTTCTAATGCACTTAAAAAACTACAAAGTTGACCAGAGTGCAGTACACAACAGACATTTTAAAAACACAGATAAATGACAAACATACAAATAAATAACTACAAACTGTACACTATAAAATCAACATATCAATGAAAAGCTAGAGAGAAAAAGTGCGTTTTAAGAACTGATTTAAAAGTACAAAGTGACTCGGCCTGTCTAAGGGGCAAAGCGTTCCACAGTTTGGGACCAGCCACAGAGAAGGTCTCCTCGAAGTTTCCTCCTCATTTTTGGGACTAAGAGTGAAAGATCTGCAGACCTGAGTGAGCAGGAGCAGAGGGATGAAGCAGGACAGATATTGTGGAGCGAGGCCATGGAGGCATTTAAAGACAAACAGAAGGATTTTAAAATCAATTCGATAAGAGACAGGGAGCCAATGTAGGGACATCAAAACAGGAGTAATGTGTTCTGTTTTTTTGTACCAGTTAAAAGGCGAGCAGCTGCATTTTGAACAAGTTGGAGACGTGTGAGAGAAGTTTGGTTCAGACCAATATAAAGAGCATTACAATAATCCAAACGATTGGTGATAAAAGCATGAATTAAAATCTCAAAATGATGCTGTGACAGGACAGGTTTGACTTTCGCGAGTTGATGAATTTGAAAAAAGCTGGTTTTGACAACAGCGCTAATCTGGACATCAAGTTTTAAATCATTATCCAGCCTCACACCAAGATTTGTCACCACAGGTTTCACATGTTGAGCAAGAGCTCCAAGATCAGTACTAAAGGTGTTTGACTCACTAGGACCAAACACTACAATTTCATTTTTTTTGTCATTTAAAAACAAGTTTAAAGACATCCAATTTTTGATTTCCTCAACACAGTCTGAGAGTTTTAGCACTGTAGGAATTTTCCTTCTTAAGTGGCATTTAAATTTGTGCATCATCATAAAAATTAAATGAAATGTCATGTTTGTGAAAAATTGACCCGAGAGGGAGGAGATACAAAGAAAAGAGAAGTGGCCCAAGATTGGAGCCTTGGGGTACTCCACAAGTGAGAGACAGGTCTTTGTAGGACATGTCTTAAGAAGGGACACCTCTCTAGGACATGTCTTATGAAGAGACAGGTCTTTGTAGGACATGTCTTATGGAGGGACAGGTCTTTGTAGGACATGTCTTATGGAGGGACAGGTCTCTGTGGGACATGTCTTAAGAAGGGACACCTCTCTAGGACATGTCTTATGAAGAGACAGGTCTTTGTAGGACATATCTTATGGAGGGACATGTCTCTGTAGGACATGTTGCTTTATGGAGAGACAGGTCTTTGTAGGACATATCTTATGGAGGGACAGGTCTTTGTAGGACATGTCTTATGAAGAGACAGGTCTCTTTAGGACATGTCTTATGAAGAGACAGGTCTTTGTAGGACATGTCTTATGAAGAGACAGGTCTCTGTAGGACATGTCTTATGGAGGGACAGGTGAGATTTGATTCCTGTTTGTCCGGATCTGGTTCTTCTGTCAAACGGCTCACTTTGTCCTGTAGGACGCGGTGATGTCACCTGTCGTCTATTTTGGTGCCGCCCGGTTGCTTGGTAACAGTCGTGGAATTCCTCAGTGTGATGTCATGATTTTCAATAAGGAAATAAAACTTTAAACCTAAAAACATAAAGATCTCATCTGTGTTTGAGCTGCAGCTCAGACTTCAGCATTTTATGACCCCAAAGTGTTTTTTTTTCTTTTATCACAAACTTTCCATTAAACTTCTAAATACTCGAGTAGGAAAATTGAGGGAAGTGTTTTGCCCAGAGACACAATGGAAGAAACCAGGGACTGCAGATGGAAATGAGCTATTTAGCAATAATCTGGTGCAGAACATCTGTTTTATGCTTAATGTCTGTACATGGTCCTTAAATAAAGACTAAACTAAACTAAGAGGTAGGATTTGAACCAGAAACCCTTTGGTTCATATTAAATCATCAGGAAAGAAATGAAGATTTAACATGTTATTCTTTATTAATACACAGGAAGCCCCCGCCACAATAAAAGTGATCACAGAATACACACCTTTTAATATTTACTGATTCAAAAACATTAAAGTCTCTGCTCACGTCACTGGCCACAGTTCCAGCCAATCAGAGAGCAGCTCCGTCGCGTCGTGTAATAATCTTGGCGTAAATGACTCAGGTCACTTTACATTTGTGTGACTTTCAAAATAAAACACTTTAATTTCCTTTTGTAAATGTGGATCTTTTGCAGATCCATCGCAGCCCCAGTGTTTCCTTCATGTTTGTTTCAAATTCATCGCCATCGCCGTCAGGACGCAGGTTTTAAGGCTCTTTCTTTCCTGATGTTTGGTCCTGACCCGTTGCCATGGTTGCCTGACGTTCCCCAATGGTTCCTGACGTCATTTCCTGCGGCAGCGGTAGCAGCAGGCACGACACCGCGGCTCCTCCGGCTCCACCTCCCTCACCTCGGGGGCGGGGCTGGCGTAAGGGTTACTGTTTCCGTTACTGTGGATGACGGCCGGGTTGGCAATGACTGTGGAGCCGTCGGCGTCCGATTGGAGCTTGGCCCGAGGGATGGTCACGTGACCGTACGGGTTATCCAATGACACGTTAATTTTGGACATGGTGACCAATCAGAGAAGAGCGTCTGAAAACGAGCCAATCAGAGCAGCCTCTGAGCGAGGGTCCAATCAGAGAAGAGCGTCTGAAAACGAGCCAATCAGAGCAGCCTCTGAGCGAGGATCCAATCAGAGAAGAGCGTCTGGAGATGAACCAATCAGAGCAGCCTCTGAGCGAGGGTCCAATCAGAGAAGAGCGTCTGAAAACGAACCAATCAGAGCAGCCTCTGAGCGAGGATCCAATCAGAGAAGAGCGTCTGGAGATGAACCAATCAGAGCAGCCTCTGAGCGAGGGTCCAATCAGAGAAGAGCGTCTGAAAACGAACCAATCAGAGCAGCCTCTGAGCGAGGATCCAATCAGAGAAGAGCGTCTGGAGATGAACCAATCAGAGCAGCCTCTGAGCGAAACACTGTTAAAACAAACTTTGATAAATGATTCAATCTAAAAAAAATCTGAAGCAACAGAACCACAGACCTGAAACCAGGACTAAACCAGGACTGAACCAGGACTGAACCAGGACTAAACCAGGACTAAACCAGGACTGAACCAGGACTGAACCAGGACTGAACCAGGACTGAACCAGGACTGAACTTGGTCTGGATCTGTTCATATCAGAACTAAACCTAGTCCAGACTAAGTCTAGAAGAATCCTGAAATCTCAGTGGAGCAGACCCTAAAACTTTTTCCTAAATTTTCTGTAAATTCACAGAAATAAAACTGAACGAGAGTGCGCCCTAAACCTGGACTAAACCGGGACTGAACCGGGACTGAACCGGGTCTAAACCCGGTCTAAACCGGGACTAAACCAGGTCTAAGCCAGGTCTAAACCAGGTCTAAACCAGGTCTAAACCAGGTCTAAACCAGGTCTAAACCAGGTCTAAACCAGGACTAAACCAGGACTAAACCAGGTCTAAACTAGGACTAAACCAGGACTAAACCAGGTCTAAACCAGGTCTAGCTCTGGTCTTGTCATCAGTGTCACCTGCGGTAGGACTCACCTGAAACGCGCTCCTCCCGAGGATCCCAGGCACACCGGGTTTAATCCGGCTCTAGATCTGGTTTAGTCCTGGTTTGGTCCAGGTTCAGTCCTGGTTCAGTCCTGGTTTAGTCCAGGTTCAGTCCTGGTTCAGTCCCGGTGTGTCTCGGGGACAGGTCTGACCGGTCTGTGCGCGTGACCGCGAGAGAAGGAGGGCGCGGTCCTGTGCGCGCTCCCGTGCATAAACACGCTCCCGTGCATAAACACGCTCCCGTGCACACGCCTCAGACCCATGTTTTTAACTGGACTCATCACGTGATCAAGTATCACACAGCACAGTACTACTACTGCACATTATATCTGAGTACTACTACTGCACATTATATCTGAGTACTACTACTGCACATTATATCTGAGTACTACTACTGCACATTATATCTGAGTACTACTACTGCACATTATATCTGAGTACTACTACTGCACATTATATCTGAGTACTACTACTGCACATTATATCTGAGTACTACTACTGCACATTATATCTGAGTACTACTACTGCACATTATATCTGAGTACTACTACTGCACATTATATCTGAGTACTACTACTGCACATTATATCTGAGTACTACTACTGCACATTATATCTGAGTACTACTACTGCACATTATATCTGAGTACTACTATTGCACATTATATCTGAGTACTACTACTGCACATTATATCTGAGTACTACTACTGCACATTATATCTGAGTACTACACAGGATTGCAGATTATGTTTGAGTACTATACAGTACTGCACAGTATATATGAGTACAACAGAGTACTACAGTTTAGAGTAGTACTAGTACAGCTCTGTGTGCAGTGTGGAGTATTTATGGGACAAACCGGTTTGACAGAAACTTGCCCCGGGGGATTGTGGGTAATGCAGTTTTTTTTTTTGTTGTTTTTTTTTTGCTTCAGTCCATTCAAAACAATGAGAACAGCGCCCCCTGGTGAGCTCTGTGAGACTTTAGAACATTAAAACATTAAAACATAACGTAAAAATGTACTTAAACTGAGGTATTTGTATTTCCTGTCATTTTCTGTCAGTGAACGCACCATCTAGTCACGTGACACGTGCGCGCGGTATATTACGCACGCAGCGTGGTCCACAGGTGCGTGTGTCAGTGTGACAGGTGCGTGTGTCAGTGTGACAGGTGTGTGTGTCAGTGTGACAGGTGAGTGTGTCAGTGTGACAGGTGAGTGTGTCAGTGTGACAGGTGAGTGTGTCAGTGTGTCAGTGTGACAGGTGTGTGTGTCAGTGTGACAGGTGAGTGTGTCAGTGTGACAGGTGTGTGTGTCAGTGTGACAGGTGAGTGTGTCAGTGTGACAGGTGTGTGTGTCAGTGTGACAGGTGAGTGTGTCAGTGTGACAGGTGAGTGTGTCAGTGTGACAGGTGAGTGTGTCAGTGTGACAGGTGAGTGTGTCAGTGTGACAGGTGTGTGTGTCAGTGTGACAGGTGAGTGTGTCAGTGTGTCAGTGTGACAGGTGTGTGTGTCAGTGTGACAGGTGAGTGTGTCAGTGTGACAGGTGTGTGTGTCAGTGTGACAGGTGAGTGTGTCAGTGTGACAGGTGTGTGTGTCAGTGTGACAGGTGAGTGTGTCAGTGTGACAGGTGTGTGTGTCAGTGTGACAGGTGCGTGTGTCAGTGTGACAGGTGAGTGTGTCAGTGTGTCAGTGTGACAGGTGAGTGTGTCAGTGTGACAGGTGAGTGTGTCAGTGTGACAGGTGAGTGTGTCAGTGTGACAGGTGTGTGTGTCAGTGTGACAGGTGAGTGTGTCAGTGTGTCAGTGTGACAGGTGTGTGTGTCAGTGTGACAGGTGAGTGTGTCAGTGTGACAGGTGTGTGTGTCAGTGTGACAGGTGCGTGTGTCAGTGTGACAGGTGAGTGTGTCAGTGTGTCAGTGTGACAGGTGAGTGTGTCAGTGTGACAGGTGTGTGTGTCAGTGTGACAGGTGAGTGTGTCAGTGTGACAGGTGTGTGTGTCAGTGTGACAGGTGAGTGTGTCAGTGTGACAGGTGAGTGTGTCAGTGTGACAGGTGAGTGTGTCAGTGTGTCAGTGTGACAGGTGTGTGTGTCAGTGTGACAGGTGAGTGTGTCAGTGTGACAGGTGTGTGTGTCAGTGTGACAGGTGAGTGTGTCAGTGTGACAGGTGTGTGTGTCAGTGTGACAGGTGAGTGTGTCAGTGTGACAGGTGAGTGTGTCAGTGTGACAGGTGAGTGTGTCAGTGTGACAGGTGTGTGTGTCAGTGTGACAGGTGAGTGTGTCAGTGTGTCAGTGTGACAGGTGTGTGTGTCAGTGTGACAGGTGAGTGTGTCAGTGTGACAGGTGTGTGTGTCAGTGTGACAGGTGAGTGTGTCAGTGTGACAGGTGTGTGTGTCAGTGTGACAGGTGAGTGTGTCAGTGTGACAGGTGTGTGTGTCAGTGTGACAGGTGCGTGTGTCAGTGTGACAGGTGAGTGTGTCAGTGTGTCAGTGTGACAGGTGAGTGTGTCAGTGTGACAGGTGAGTGTGTCAGTGTGACAGGTGAGTGTGTCAGTGTGACAGGTGTGTGTGTCAGTGTGACAGGTGAGTGTGTCAGTGTGTCAGTGTGACAGGTGTGTGTGTCAGTGTGACAGGTGAGTGTGTCAGTGTGACAGGTGTGTGTGTCAGTGTGACAGGTGCGTGTGTCAGTGTGACAGGTGAGTGTGTCAGTGTGTCAGTGTGACAGGTGAGTGTGTCAGTGTGACAGGTGTGTGTGTCAGTGTGACAGGTGAGTGTGTCAGTGTGACAGGTGTGTGTGTCAGTGTGACAGGTGAGTGTGTCAGTGTGACAGGTGAGTGTGTCAGTGTGACAGGTGAGTGTGTCAGTGTGACAGGTGTGTGTGTCAGTGTGACAGGTGAGTGTGTCAGTGTGACAGGTGTGTGTGTCAGTGTGACAGGTGAGTGTGTCAGTGTGACAGGTGAGTGTGTCAGTGTGACAGGTGAGTGTGTCAGTGTGACAGGTGTGTGTGTCAGTGTGACAGGTGAGTGTGTCAGTGTGACAGGTGTGTGTGTCAGTGTGACAGGTGTGTGTGTCAGTGTGACAGGTGAGTGTGTCAGTGTGACAGGTGAGTGTGTCAGTGTGACAGGTGAGTGTGTCAGTGTGACAGGTGACACTTTTTAAGGGAAATAAACATTTCATTTAAGCATTTCACAAACAAAAACAGACTTTTATTAAATATAATTAATGGCAGATAAATAAAAATAAAATCAGACAATACAGAAGCAAAAACACCTGCATGTTTCCATGGAGGTGGAAAAAAAACACACTCTGGAAAATTCTCATTCTGGAGATGGATGAGTTTAATGTCATACTGTGGAATATTATAGCCAAAGGAACAGCATTTCCATAGAAACAAGCTACAGGGCAAAGTAGAGTCAGGTTTGTGGAGATGCGAGCCCGTTCACAGGTTTTCATGTTTTTATGTTTCAATAAACACAAACATGAGGAAACCTGGTTTTATTCTAGTCCATGTTTTGGCTGAAAAGTTACACAGCGGGACTTTAAATCTAAAACAATTTGTACATTTTGTGATTGATTTACAGAAATTCTTCACGTCGCCACCTATTGTCCACAGAAGTATCTGCCGCTGTTGTCACAGGAAGAGGAGGGACCAGCTCCGCCCTGACAGGAAGTGACATCATCACATTTTACTGCGAGATTATTTTTGTACTAGTCATAAGTGAACCAATCAGAACTCACTGCAGCTCTGAGGCCGACGCCCACGGCCGCTGTCTCCTCCCCCGGGCCGAACGCCGTGCTCTGATTGGCTGCTGGCTCACGCTGAACACAGATTATTGTGCAAGTGTGTGAGTCGATATATTTCGACTTTTTTCTCATAGAAATATGTTTTTTATTAGTTATAGTAGTTATACAGTATATAGTCATAGTTTTTACAGTTTTAGATGATTCTGACCTGACTGCAGTGAAGGGGATTTCCTCCGTGTGGCGCTGCAGAGGCTCTTTGGGCTCCTGCAGCTCCCTCCTGAGACAGACCATAATATTATTTAAGGTCCTGCATTACACAGAACTTACAGTGAGCTTTAAATATTTATATATTCTCTCTTAAAATGTGATATAATAATAATAATAATAATAATAATAATAATAATAATAATAATAATAATAATAATACTCTAATAGTATTTTGTCATTGTGATATTAGATATTACTCACTGAATGTGCTTCCAAACGGCGACGTTGGGGCTGAAACAGAGACTTTATTTATATATTTATTTAAATAATGGAGCTCAGCAATTTACTCTAGGTTCCAGGAGTAAATTTCCTCTTAATTTTTCCCGTAAACTACGACAATAATAGAAGTTGGAAAGCTAAAGACACAAGACCTGTACTTTTATTCAAATTTGTTTCTGAAACTTTATATACCACAAACATTTTTAAAATTCACTGAATTTTTGGGGTTTTAAATGAGCTTTTTGTGTTATGGATAATAGTTAGCATGTAGCTTTTAGCATGTAGCTTTTAGCATGTAGCTTTTAGGACATAAGTGTTAGCACGAAGCAGAGGCTGAGGTCTTTTCAATATCAAACTGTTTCTGAAAACTTGTCAAACTTTTACATTACATAAATGTTTTTGTGAAATTTTGAGAGGTTTAATAATCTCACGTTCGATTCTTGTGGCGGCGGTGGGCAGAGTCAGGGGTGCGGTTGCCATGGGAGCCACTATGACAACAAAGATGGTCAATCAGAAATAATCAACTGTACTTTCATCATAATAACTCATTAGCATTAGCTCAGACCAGCGGTGTTTACGTCTTCGCCGCTGCTCGCTCCACTCTGATTCACTACTGCTGTTGCCATGGGAACGGGGTCTCCATCGCTGCGCCCCAATTGGCTGCTCCTCATCCAGACTCCTGCTGCGTCTGCGACCAAGAGACAAGAGATGAGAGCTGTAGGACCAATCAGAGACACTTTTAGAACAGTTTAGCACAGTTTAGAACAATTTTGCACAGTTTACCCAATACCCATATGAAGAGAAATATATCAAGGATCGTGACGTCGCCCGGCATGGCGTGGCCGGGGCCCCACCCTGGAGCCAGGCCTGGGGTTGGGGCTTGAATGCGAGCACCTGTTGGCTGGGCCTTTGCCCATGGCGCCCGGCCGGGCTCAGCTCGAAAGGACGACGTGGGTCTGCCTGTCCTGTGGGCTCACCACCCGCAGCATCTGGCTGTGGCGACGTGGACTGTCACCTCACTGGGCTGGAGGGAGCCTGGGCTCGTGCGGGGAGTTGGGAGGTGCCGATTGGATATGGTCGGGCTCACCTCCGGCTCTGGTGCCTGGCTCCTTGGGGGAGGGGTTGGACCATCCATTTCTCTGGCGTTGCCCATGCGGGGCGGTGGTGAGCTGGTGTGGGCTCATTGCCCCATGGCTCGGCCACTGGGTGTTGGGGTTCGCCCTGGTGGGCGGGTGGGTGGTATCCCTGCGCCTTCGGGTCGGGGGCAGGTCTCTCACTGTTGTGTCGGCCTACGGGCCAAACAGCAGTGCAGAGTACACGGACTTCTGGGAGTCCCTGAGAGGGGTACTAGACAGTGCACCAACTGGGGACTCCGTTGTTCTCCTGGGGGACTTCAACGGCCATGTGGGGAACGCCAGTGACACCTGGAGGGGCGTGATCTGGAAGAACGGCCTCCCCGATCTGAACCCGAGTGGTGTTTTGTTATTAGACTTCTGTGCTAGCCACAGTTTGTCCATAACAAACACCATGTTCAAACACAAGGGAGTCTGTCAGAGCACGTGACACCAGGACACTCCAGGTCAGAGGTCGATGATCAACTTTGTCGTCGTGTCATCTGACCTTCGGCCACGTGTCTTGGACACTCGAGTGAAGAAAGAGACAGAGCTGTCAACTGATCACCACCTGGTGGTGAGTTGGATTCACTGGAGGAGGAAGCTGGACAGCATCGTGAGGGTCTGTTGGGAACATCTGGTGGAGCCCTCTGTCAGCGGGATCTTCAACTCACACCTCCAGAAGAGCTTCTCCCATATCCTTCACCAACACTGGTGAAAGCACTGTGGGTGGTGAGTCTCTGCCTCAAGTGGAGGAATTCAAGTACCTTGGGGTCTTGTGAGGGAAGGATGGAGCGTTAGATTGAGAGTTGGATTGGTGCAGTGATGCGGTTGCTCTATTGGACCGTTGTGGTAAAGAAGGAGCTAAGTCAAAAGGCAAAGCTCTTGATTTACCATCAATCTACGTTCCTGCCCTCACCTACGATTATGAGCTCTGCTTCATGACAAAAAGGACAAGATTGCGAAGAGGCCCAAAATGGGTTTCCTCCGCAGGGTGGCTGCGCGCTCTCTTAGAGATATTGAGGAGCTCCTCCACGTCGAGAGGAGCCAGTTGAGGTGGCTCGGGCATCTATTCAGGATGCCTCCTGGCACGAGCACGTTCCACCGGGAGGAGGCCCCGGGGAAGACCCAAGACACGCTGGAGGGACTATGTCTCTCGGCTGGCCTGGGAACACCTTGGGATCCTCCCAGAAGAGCTGGAGGAAGTGTGTGTGTGGAGAGGAAAGTCTGGGCCTCCCTGCTGAAACTGCTGCCTCTGTGACCCGGCCCCGGATAAAGCGGAAGAAAATGGATGGATGGATAGTACAGTTTATAACAGTTTAACACAGTGTAGAACAGTTTAGAACAGTTTTTCAGATTCAGCAGGTGGTGCTTCTTAGCCCAAAGAGTCACATACTGACCCACACATCTCAGAATTGGTGCGTTCACACAAACATCAGGATCATGGCTTAAATGTGTCTTATTGTTTAAGGATCAGGATGTGTCTTAAACATAAATATATTGAATGTGTTTATTTAAGTCAGTTCTCAGATGACGCTGTGTGACAGTGACCTGTGGGGGCGCTCTGGAGCGGTGGAACTCACAGGAAACTGGGGGCTGAACATTCCTCTGCAAAAAAAAGAGAAATAAATTTAATTAAGACAAAAAAAGCCTGTTACACTGGTGCTGACCCATAAAAATGAAAATGAAATGGGGCTCCTGCGGGTCATGAAAAATATAATCATTCTTTCTTTCTGAAAATTACATTAAGAAAATTTCAGATAAATGTTTTCAATGCGCAGATGGCAGGTCTGAAATGACAAGAAGCAGGGTCATATTAACTATCACTGATCTGCAGCCGCTTCAGCCTGATCCTCGCTGTGTGGATGTAAACAGACACACCTGAGGATCTCTCACCTTTTTACACGGTCAATCAAACCCGTTGGCAACGCTACCGGGAGTGATCTCGGGGAAAGAAGGTGCTTGATTTGTCTGTTATTAATGTTCATATCTTGATTTACAGACACACTAGTGAAATAAAAAACCCAGGATCATGTAGAGGGTTAATACGAACATTTAAGACCAAAATGAGTCTGAAGCAGCAGAGACAGAGAGAGGAGCTATAGTTTTACAATAGAAAGTGAATTGGAGCCAGAGTCGATGGAGCCCATGATCACCTCCTGTTTGGAACCGGCTAGCATGTTAGCATTGTCCATTTATATATACAGTCCACGGTCTGCCCCTGACGCTCTATGTTTTATGGCTGGTGCAGTAGTGGGGATGTTTTGTGGTTGCAGTGTCGGTGCCCTTCATTGCTGCTTGCGGATGCTCTTATGGCGACAGGTGTCAGTAGCTCACCTGGAACGCCAAAAACCACATCTGATTTACAGATGGATTAACGAATCAAAGACAGGCAAGGTACGTTAAAACAAACATGGCGGCTTACAACAGGACTAAGACTAAAGCCAGACTAAACCAGGTCTAAACCAGGACCAAACCAAGTCCGAACCAGGTTTGGGTCTAACCTGGACTGAGAGCTGCTTTCCCAGGGTACACTGCTTTGAGGAGAATCCTCGGCCCTTTGTGCAAATGTGGTACTGCCCCCTGAAGAGGAAGCCCTGCCCACACACCTGTAGAAGAGAAAGACAAAGTGACATAACTGAAGAATCATGGAAACAAACAGCCTAAAACTATAGCACACTATTTACACCTGTACTATTTACACCTGTACTACTTACACCTGTACTATTTACACCTGTGCTATTTACACCTGTGCTATTTACACCTGTACTATTTACACCTGTACTATTTACACCTGTACTATTTACACCTGTACTACTTACACCTGTACTATTTACACCTGTGCTATTTACACCTGTGCTATTTACACCTGTACTATTTACACCTGTACTATTTACACCTGTACTATTTACACCTGTACTTTTTACACCTGTACTACTTACACCTGTACTATTTACACCTGTACTATTTACACCTGTGCTATTTACACCTGTGCTATTTACACCTGTGCTATTTACACCTGTACTATTTACACCTGTACTACTTACACCTGTACTACTTACACCTGTATTATTTACACCTGTACTATTTACACCTGTACTATTTACACCTGTACTACTTACACCTGTACTATTTACACCTGTACTTTTTACACCTGTACTACTTACACCTGTACTACTTACACCTGTACTATTTACACCTGTACTATTTACACCTGTACTACTTACACCTGTACTATTTACACCTGTGCTATTTACACCTGTACTATTTACACTTGTGCTATTTACACCTGTGCTATTTACACCTGTACTTTTTACACCTGTACTTTTTACACCTGTACTACTTACACCTGTACTATTTACACCTGTACTTTTTACACCTGTACTACTTACACCTGTACTATTTACACCTGTACTACTTACACCTGTACTATTTACACCTGTACTATTTACACCTGTACTATTTACACCTGTATTATTTACACCTGTACTATTTACACCTGTACGTTTTACACCTGTACGTTTTACACCTGTACTATTTACACCTGTACTATTTACACCTGTATTATTTACACCTGTACTATTTACACCTGTACTACTTACACCTGTACTACTTACACCTGTACTATTTACACTTGTACTTTTTACACCTGTACTATTTACACTTGTACTTTTTACACCTGTACTATTTACACCTGTACTTTTTTATACCTGTACTTTTTACACCTGTACTTTTTACACCTGTACTATTTACACCTGTACTTTTTACACCTGTACTTTTTACACCTGTATTATTTACACCTGTACTTTTTACACCTGTACTATTTACACCTGTACTTTTTACACCTGTATTATTTACACGCGTACTTTTTACACCTGTACTATTTACACCTGTACTATTTACACCTGTACTTTTTACACCTGTACTATTTACACCTGTAGTTTTTAATAATAATAATAATACATTTTATTTATATAGTGCTTTTCAAGATACTCAAAGTCGCTTCACATACAAGAATAAAATATCACAAAATTTACAACATAAAATCAAACATTAAAAGCAATTTTGAACAGGTGAGTTTTGAGTTCTTTTTTGAAGGTGGGGAGGTCAGAGGTCACGGAGGAGTTTGGGCAATGAGTTCCAGAGGGTGGGGGCAGCGATGGAGAAGGCTCTGTCCCCCCAGGTTCGGAGCTTGGTCCTACAGGGCAGGGACAGGAGGTTGGAGCTGGAGGAGCGGAGGGATCGAGATGGAGTGTGGAGGTGGAGCAGGTCTGTGAGGAGGGGCCAGGTTGTGGAGAGATTTGAATGTGATGAGGAGGATTTTGAAATGGATGCGCTGAGGGACGGGGAGCCAGTGGAGCTTGTGGAGGACAGGAGTGATGTGTCCATGTGAGCGGGTGTGGGTGAGGAGGCGGGCGGTGGAGTTCTGAATGTACTGTAGTCTGTTGAGGGTTTTGGATGGTGGACCATAGAGGATGCTATTGCAGTAGTCGATTCTGGATGTGATGAATGCGTGGATGAGAGTTTCAGCGGCAGAGAAGGTGAGTGATGGGCGGAGACGGGCTATGTTTTTGAGGTGAAAGAATGCAGTCCGGGTTATGTGCTTAACGTGGGGTTCAAATGAAAGAGTGGGGTCGAGGAGCACACTGAGGTTACGGATGAGTGAGGATGGAGAGAGTGTGGTGTTGTCAAAGTGGAGGGTGAAGTGTTGTGAGGATTTGGTGATGTTGATGATGAAGTCTGTTTTGTCGCTGTTTAGTTTGAGGAAGTTGTGATTCATGGGGCTTATGGAAGGTGTTTTCTCAAAGAAGGCGGAGACTGATGGGAACCATGTGGAAACAACTACAAAGAAACATTCCAAACCCAGATTTATCAAAATAAAACCAGATCTGATCCAAAGACCTAAATTTAAACACAGGGACACACACTCACCTGGAGACTGCAGGGGGCGCTGTCTGCTCCCACAGGTTAGTATCTGAAAACACACGTCACAAGTTCCATTAAATTAAATAAAAACATTGGCTGTGTCTGAAAGTCTCCCTCAGTCCCTAACTCCTCCCTCACGCTATAGCCCCTCCCTCTGTACAAAGCCCCTCCCTCTGTACAAAGCCCCTCCCTCTGTACATAGCCCCTCCCTCTGTACATAGCCCCTCCCTCTGTACATAACCCCTCATTCTTCATCAGACTCTATAAAATCTCATTCACAGATTCACTCTCAGATCACTACACTCGGGTTGTGTGACTCGGGCCGTGTGACTCGGGTCGTTTGACTCGGGTCGTGTGACTCGGGTCGTTTGACTCGGGCCGTGTGACTCGGGTCGTGTGACTCGAGCCGTGTGACTCGGGCTGTGTGACTCGGGCCGTGTGACTCGGGCCGTGTGACTCGGGCCGTGTGACTCGGGCATTGTGACTGGGGTCGTGTGACTCGGGCCGTGTGACTCGGGTCGTGTGACTCGGGCCGTGTGACTCGGGCCGTGTGACTCGGGCGTGTGACTCGGGTCGTGTGACTCGGGCCGTGTGACTCGGGCCGTGTGACTCGGGCGTTGTGACTGGGGTCGTGTGACTCGGGTCGTGTGACTCGGGTCTTGTGACTCGGGCCGTGTGTCTCGGGCCATGTGACTCGGGCCGTGTGACTCGGGCCGACTGGGGTCGTGTGACTCGGGCCGTGTGACTGGGGTCGTGTGACTCGGGTCGTGTGACTCGGGCCGTGTGTCTCGGGCCGTGTGACTCGGGCCGTGTGACTCGGGCCGTGTGACTCGGGTCGTGTGATTCGGGCCGTGTGACTCGGGCATTGTGACTGGGGTCGTGTGACTCGGGTTGTGTGACTCGGGTCTTGTGACTCGGGCCGTGTGTCTCGGGCCGTGTGACTCGGGCCGTGTGACTCGGGCCGACTGGAGTCGTGTGACTCGGGCCGTGTGACTGGGGTCGTGTGACTCAGGTCGTGTGACTCGGGCCGTGTGTCTCGGGCCGTGTGACTCGGGCTGTGTGACTCGGGTTGTGTGACTCGGGCCGTGTGTCTCGGGCCGTGTGACTCGGGCCGTGTGACTCGGGCCGTGTGACTCGGGTTGTGTGACTCGGGCCGTGTGTCTTGGGCCGTGTGACTCGGGCCGTGTGACTCGGGCCGTGTGACTCGGGCGTTGTGACTCGGGTCGTGTGACTCGGGCGTTGTGACTCGGGTCGTGTGACTCGGGTCGTGTGACTCTGATAAACTTGATTTGTGTCATAAATAAAGATCAAGTTGGACTGATCTTTATGGACTAATAATAATCTCACACATTTATGTCTGAGATGTGGAAATGATCGTCTGCTCACGGCTCTATGTGACCCAGGCTATAAAATCTAATCTATTAATAAAATTATTATCTACATTTTACACTTGCCGTATATAACACTCTACCTGTAAGCTCCGTTACTAAATAGCAAAAGACGAAGATAAAATCTGTCAACTGGACAAATCGTTGTAAGAGTGAAGACGTTTGGCTGCTCATCCAAGTCATTTCTTCAGTTCTGGTCAGAATGCTGCTGGTGGACACTGCCTTATATCTGACCAGAACTGAAGAAGTGGCTTGGATGAGCAGCCAAACGTCTTCACTCTTATCCAGTTGACGGATTTTAACTTCGTCTTTTGCTATGGATCGGATCTGGATGACTGAGGGTTTACACAGATATCCAAAATCTCAATATACCTCGGGTTTTCCCCGTGCGGAAACATGACCTCGTGTAAAGAGAATAAACGAGCACCAGTGGGGAGATGGACGGAAGTGTGTGTACGACTCGTGTGCTTATTAATCAGAGAAACTGGCCAGGTTCTTTCTTCTTCTTCCTCTTCTTCTACTTGCTTGGATTGGATTGTATGGGACAGCGAGGTCCTGAACTGCCAATGTTCAACAGAGTACTACTACTACATGAACGATACTGCTGATGTAGTAGGACATCCTGCAGCC
The DNA here is from genome assembly GCF_009829125.3 of Periophthalmus magnuspinnatus. NCBI lineage: Eukaryota > Metazoa > Chordata > Actinopteri > Gobiiformes > Gobiidae > Periophthalmus > Periophthalmus magnuspinnatus. The sequence goes on from NC_047137.1 coordinate 19,461,627, forward strand.
AACACCAGTTCACTCCACTTACTCCAACACAGACACATACTCTCAAACTCTTTACCTCGCATCATTTCTTCTGCCGCTAAACTGGACTCTTTGTAGTATGGATTATTACAGCGGACTGCTCTGAACTCTTTTGAGCCGAGCTTACCAAAATGAACAGTGCACTTTTTTAATATTGTACAAACGTCTTTTTTCATACTTTTGTCACAATACATGGAACATGCACACCACATCCTGCTGCTGTTATCATTATTCAGTACTGTCATTGTTCAGCAGCTGAGGTGGCTCGGGCATCTGCTAGGGACGCCTCTTGGACGCCTCTTGTACGTCTCTTGGACGCCTCTTGGACGCCTCTTGTACGTCTCTTGGACGCCTCTTGGATGTCTCTTGGACGCCTCTTGTACGTCTCTTGGACGCCTCTTGGACGCCTCTTGTACGTCTCTTGGACGCCTCTTGGACGTCTCTTGGACGCCTCTTGGACGCCTCTTGGACGCCTCTTGGGCGCCTCTTGGGCGCCTCTTGGACGCCTCTTGGACGCCTCTTGGACGCCTCTTGGACGCCTCTTGTACGCCTCCCTGGGGAGGGTGTTCTGGGCATGTTCCACCAGGCGGAAGCCCCGGGGAAGACTCAGGACATCCTATGTCTCTCTGGCCTGGGAACGTCTTAGGGTCCCACCGGAGGAGCTAGAGGACATGTCTGGGGTGCAGGAAGTCTGGGAGTCCCTGCTTAGACTCCTGCCCCCGTGACCCGACCCTGGATAAGCGGAAGAAAATGGATGGATAGAGGAAATAAAGAAACAAACCTGTGGTGTTGCATGAAACTCTGTTATTGGTGGATTCAGGACAGGTGCAACCAGACGCTCCTCTGTGATTGGCCCATTTCGAGTCTGTGTCCGGAGGAGTTGATCTGTGACTGGTCCGTTCATCGGAGGCTCGTCTGTGATTGGTGGAGCTGAAACGCGGCAGGACCAATGATCTCAGACTTGATGACGTTTTCACTTTAATAGAAGCGCCTCCCCTCTGCAACCTGCAAGAAAACCAGGTCTAAACCAGGACTTAACCAGGTCTAAACCAGGTCTAAACCAGGACTAAACCAGGTCTAAACCAGGCCTAAACCAGGTCTAAACCAGGTCTAAACCAGGACTAAATCAGGACTTAACCAGGTCTAAACCAGGTCTAAACCAGGACTAAACCAGGTCTAAACCAGGTCTAAACCAGGACTAAACCAGGTCTAAACCAGGTCTAAACCAGGACTTAACCAGGTCTAAACCAGGTCTAAACCAGGACAGAACCAGGACTAAACCAGGTCTAAACCAGGACTTAACCAGGTCTAAACCAGGACTAAACCAGAACTAGACTGTGGTGGGACCTGTAGAAGTTGTGGTGTTGGACGCAGTAGGTCCAGAGGCGTTTGGAGTCGGAGCGAGACGAGCAGAGGAAGAGGAATGAGGAGCCAGTGCCCTGTGACAGATAAACAAGAACAGGAATAAACAAATAAACAAACAAACTGAGAAATGAAAATAAATAAACAATAACCCTAACACAAAGAGTCAAAGAAATAAACAAATGTGATAAAACATTGTGCACATTGATCTCTGTGGGGCACTGGACTGAATGAGCCACAGACATCTACAGCCTTCTACAGACATCTACAAACTTCTACAGACTTCTACAGTCATCTACAGACTTCTACAGACATCTACAGACATCTACAGCCTTCTACAGACATCTACAAACTTCTACAGACTTCTACAGTCATCTACAGACTTCTACAGACATCTACAGACATCTACAGACTTCTACAGACATCTACAAACTTCTACAGCCTTCTACAGACATCTACAAACTTCTACAGCCTTCTACAGACATCTACAGACATCTACAGACTTCTACAGACATCTACAGACATCTACGGACATCTACAGACATCTACTGACATCTACAGCCTTCTACAGACATCTACAGACGTCTACAGACATCTACAGACATCTACGGACGTCTACAGACATCTACAGGCATCTACAGACTTCTACAGCCTTCTACAAACATCTACAGACGTCTACACACATCTACGGACATCTACAGACATCTACAGACTTCTACAGACTTCTACAGCCTTCTACGGACGTCTACGGACATCTACGGACATCTACAGACATCTACAGACATCTACAGACTTCTACAGACTTCTACAGACATCTACAGACATCTACAGACATCTACAAACTTCTACAGACATCTACAGACTTCTACAGACTTCTACAGACATCTACAGACTTCTAGACATCTACAGACATCTACAGACGTCTACAGACATCTACAGCCTTCTACAGACATCTACAGATGTCTACAGACATCTACAGCCTTCTACAGACATCTACAGACATCTACAGACATATGCAGACATCTACAGACTTCTACAAACTTCTACAGCCTTCTACAGACATCTACAGCCTTCTACAGACATCTACAGACTCCTACAGACATCTACAGACCTCTACAGACATCTACAGACTTCTACAGACATCTACAGACGTCTACAGACATCTACAGACATCTACAGACTCCTACAGACATCTACAGACTCCTACAGACATCTACAGACTTCTACAGACATCTACAGCCTTCTACAGACATCTACAGAGTTCTACAGACTTCTACAGACATCTACAGCCTTCTACAGACATCTACAGACATCTACAGACTTCTACAGACATCTACAGACATCTACAGCCTTCTACAGACATCTACAGACTTCTACAGACATCTACAGATGTCTACAGACATCTACAGACGTCTACAGACATCTACAGACTTCTACAGCCTTCTACAGACATCTACAGACATCTACAGACTTCTACAGCCTTCTACAGACTTCTACAGACATCTACAGACGTCTACAGACATCTACAGCCTTCTACAGACATCTACAGCCTTCTACAGACATCTACAGACATCTATAGACGTATGTCTGTGTGTTTTTGTTTTAACCAATGGAACAACCCGATGTTTGTTTTAAACAAATCAAATCAAAGTAGCAAACATTTAAATAAAATCTGAAAGATTAAAATAAACTCACGTTTCTGCTGATGACGCTGAGCTCCAGCCTCTGCTGCTTAAAGCGGAGCTTAGTTATCCTCGGCCTGAAACACAGAGGTACTCTGAGGTACTCTGACGTACTCTAAAGCACTCTGAAAACTCTGAGGTACTCCAAAATACTCTGACGTACTCTGAAATAGTCTGAGGTACTCTGAAGAACTTTGAAATACCCTGAGGTACTATGAGGTACTCTGAAGTACTCTTAAATACTCTGAAATAGTCTGAGCTACTCTGAAGTACTCTGAAATACTCTGAGGTACTCTGGAATAGTCTGAGGTACCCTGAAGTACTCTGAGGAACACGTAGTACATCCCATGTATAAACTGCAGTACCATAAGTACTTTCCGACCAGAGTGCGTCCCTTGTAGATGACAATGCCCCCTGGGGTCGGGCCCAGGAAATACTTGCTCTGGTTCTGTCCCTGAAAAGCATCATGGGAGACTTTGTTTCAGTTTAACAGACAAAGAAAAGATAAGATACAAAGTTTTTCAGAAACACCCGCTGTGTAAAGAATAGTTACACCTTTCTTTCTAAGATCAGATTCTGAAAAACTTCAGAGAATTTTCAGACAATATGAGATTCCTGTCTTTTTCAAACCTACAAACACTTTGAGACAAAAAATGGTTCAACCAAAGGACAAAACCCCGAGATACAAATAAAGTAATGTGTCTCCTCCATTCAGTGAAGTGAAGAGTGCAGTGAGCGTAAACACAAACTAAACACACACTAAACACACACTAAACACACACTAAACACACACTAAGAGAATGAACCAACACGAGAGAGGGCAGCTCAGGACCACAATCTGCTGTTCATCTACATCTCAAAGACACTAACCACTCCTTTGAAGAGTGATTTAAACTTCATCTTTTGCTTTTGCTATAAATGGGCATAGCTAACCTGCTAGATCATACTGTATATATAAATGGACATAGCTAACCTGCTAGCTCATACTGCATATATAAATGGACATAGTTAACCCGTTAGCTGCCGCGTTCCAAACAGGGAGCGCGCATGGGCGCTCTTCCGGTCCATTGAAAAACTGTGGCCCCTCTCTCTGTAACTGCTGCTGTCAGACTAAGCCTCGCTCTGGATTGGCTCTTTGGTTGCTATGATACTTGTGATAAGAATTCTTAATATGGAACTCTGCTTCAAATTTGATGCTATAACTGCTAGCCTCGATGAGCTTCATTTAACTGGAGCCGAACGCTGTGGTGACACCACACTCACTTCTTTATACAGGCTATGGCTCTAGATTTAGATTTAGATTTACCTCTAGCTCTATCTTTAGCTTTCTCTAGCTTTAGCTCTATCTTTAGCTGTAGCTTTAGCTCCATCTTTAGCTTTAGGTTTAGCTCTATCTGTAGTTCTAGTTTTAGTGCAAGCTCTATCTTTAGCTCTATCTTTAGCTCTAGCTCTAGCTTTAGCCTCTTCTGAACACTAAATATGCTTCTTCGACCTCATGGTAAAGTATAAAAAATAAAGTCCATCCATCCATCCATCCATTTTCTTCCGCTTATCCGGAGCCGGGTCGCGGGGGCAGCAGTCTAAGCAGGGACTCCCAGACTTCCCTCACCCCGGACATGTCCTCCAGCTCCTCCGGTGGGACCCCAAGGCGTTCCCAGGCCAGAGAGACATAGTCCCTCCAGCGTGTCCTGGGTCTTCCCCGGGGCCTCCTCCCGGTGGGACATGCCCAGAACACCTTCCTAGGGAGGCGTCCAGGAGGCATCCTGAGCAGATGCCTGAGCCTCAGCTGCTCCTCTCAACATGTAAGAGCAGTGGCTCTACTCCGAGCTCCTCCCGTGTGACCGAGCTCCTCACCCTATCCCTAAGGGTGCGCCCGGCCACTCTGCGGAGGATGCCCATTTCAGCCACTTGTATCCGCGATCTTGTCCTTTCGGTCATTACCCAGAGCTCATGACCATAGGTGAGGGTAGGAACGTAGATTGAGGTAAATCGAGAGCTTTGCCTTTGGGCTCAGCTCCTTCTTTACCACAACGGACCGATACAGCAACCGCATCACTGCAGACGCTGCACCGATCTGCCTGTCAATCTCCCGCTCCATCCTTCCCTCGCTCGTGAACAAGACCCCGAGATACTTGAACTCCTCCACTTGGGGCAGAGACTCACCACCCACCCGGAGAGAGCAAACCACCTTTTTCCGGTCGAGAACCATGGCCTCGGATTTGGAGGAGCTGATTCTCATCCCAGCCGCTTCACACTCGGCTGCAAACCGCCCCAGTGCTGCAGGTCCTGGCTCGAAGAAGCATCAGGACAACATCATCTGCAAACAGCAGAGATGAAATCCTGTGGTTCCCAAACCAGGCCCCCTCCGGCCCCTGGCTGCGCCTAGAAATTCTGTCCATAAATATAATGAACAGAACCGGTGACAAAGGGCAGCCCTGGGGGAGTCCAACATGCACCGGGAACAGGTCTGACTTACTGCCGGCAATGTGAACACAGCTCCTGCTCTGGTCATACAGGGACCGGACAGCCCTTAGCAAAGAGCCCCGGACCCCATACTCCCAGAGCACCCCCCAAAGGACACCACGAGGGACACGGTCGAATGCCTTCTCCAGATCCACAAAACACATGTGGACTGGTTGGGCATACTCCCATGAGCCCTCGGGGACCCGATGAAGAGTATAGAGCTGGTCCAGTGTTCCACGACCAGGACGAAAACCGCACTGCTCCTCCTGAATCCGAGGTTCGACTATTGGTTGGATTCTCCTCTCCAGCACCCTGGAATAGACCTTACTGGGAAGGCTGAGGAGTGTGATTACCCTGTAATTGGAACACACCCTCCAGTCCCCCTTCTTGTACAGAGGGACCACCACCCCGGTCTGCCATTCCACAGGTACTGTCCCCGACCGCCACGCGATGTTGCAGAGACGTGTCAGCCAAGACAGCCCCACAACATCCAGAGACTTGAGGTACTCAGGACGGATCTCGTCCACCCCCGGAGCCTTGCCACCGAGGAGCTTGCCAACCACCTCAGTGACTTCAGCCAGGGTGATGGACGAGTCCGCCACCGGGTCCCCAGCTTCTGCTTCCTCCTCGGAAGACGTGACAGTGGGATTGAGGAGATCCTCAAAGTATTCCTTCCACCGCCCGACAACATCCCCAGTCGAGGTCAGCAGCTCTCCACCCGCACTGTAAACAGTGTTGGTGAAGCACTGCTTCCCCCTCCTGAGGCGTCGGACGGTTTGCCAGAATCTCTTTGAGGCCGTCCGAGAGTCCTCCTCCATGGCCTCCCCGAACTCCTCCCAACCCCGAGTTTTTGCCTCTGTGACTGCCCGAGCCGCGGCACACGCTTGGCCCGCCGGTACTCATCAGCTGCCTCAGGAGTCCCACGAGCCAACAAGGCTCGATAGGACTCCTTCTTCAGCTTGACGGCATCCCTTACTTCCGGTGTCCACCACCGGGTTCGGGGATTGCCGCCACGACAAGCACCACAGACCTTATGACCACAGCTACGAGCAGCCGCATCGACAATAGAGGTGGAGAACATGGCCCACTCAGAGTCTATGTCTCCAACCTCCCCCGGGATCAGGGAGAAGTTCTCCCGGAGGTGGAAGTTGAAGACCCCCCTGACAGAGGGCTCCACCAGACGTTCCCAGCAGACCCTCACAATGCGCTTGGGCCTGCCAGGTCTGTCCGACTTGCTCCTCCGCCAGCGGATCCAACTCACCACCAGGTGGTGATCAGTTGACAGCTCAGCCCCTCTCTTCACCCGAGTGTCCAAGACACGCGGTCAGAGGTCAGATGACACGACAACAAAGTCGATCATCGACCTCCGACCTAGAGTGTCCTGGTTCCACGTGCACCGATGGACACCCTTGTGCTCGAACATGGTGTTTGTTATGGACAAGCTGTGACTAGCACAGAAGTCCAATAACAAAACACCGCTCGGGTTCAGATCGGGGAGGCCGTTCCTCCCAATCACGCCCCTCCAATTGTCACTGTCGTTACCCACATGGGCGTTGAAGTCCCCCAGGAGAACAACGGAGTCCCCGGTTGGTGCACTGTCTAGTACCCCTCCCAGGGACTCCAAGAAGGCCGGGTACTCTGCACTGCTGTTTGGCCCGTAGGCCGACACAACAGTGAGAGACCTGTCCCCGACCCGAAGGCGCAGGGACGCGACCCTCTCGTTCACCGGAGTGAACCCCAACACGCAGCGGCTGAGCTGTGGGGCAATGAGCCCACACCAGCTCGCCGCCGCTCCCCGCGGGCAACGCCAGAGAAATGGAGAGTCCAACCCCTCTCAAGAAGTTGGGTTCCAGAGCCCGAGCTGTGCGTGGAGGTGAGGCCGACTATATCTAGCCGGTAACGCTCAACCTCCCGCACAAGCTCAGGCTCCTTCCCCCCCAGCGAGGTGACGTTCCACGTCCCCAGAGCTGGTCTCCATGTCCGGAGATCCGGTCGTCGAGGTCCTCACCTTCGACTGCCGCCCGGATCTCTTTGCACCCGCCCCGCATGGCTCCTCCCGCAGGTGGTGGGTCCACGGGAGGACAGCCCCATGTCGTTCCTTCGGGCTGGGCCCGACCGGGCCCCGTGGGGAAAGGCCCGGCCACCAGGCACTCGCTGCCGAGCACCCACCCCAGGCCTGGCTCCAGGGTGGGGCCCCGGTAACGCCAGTCCGGGCGACGTAACTGGCCTTGATCTTTTTCTTTTCATGGTATAAAGTATATTTCTGATACAATTTAGATTAGATTTATGAAGAATGAGTTATGTTGGCAGTAGCTGTAGAATCTGTACTATCTGTAGTAGCAGTAGTAGTATCTCTATTAGTAGTAGTAGCTGTAGTGTTTGTAGTAGCAGTAGTAGTATCTGCAGTAGTAGTAGTATTGCTAGTAGTAGTAGTAGCGGTAGTGTTTGTAGTAGCAGTAGTAGTATCTGCAGTAGTAGTAGTATCTCTAGTAGTAGTAGTAGTAGCTGTAGTGTTTGTAGTAGTAGTAGTATCTGCAGTAGTAGTAGTATCTCTAGTAGTAGTAGCAGCTGTAGTTTCTGTAGTAGCAGTAGTAGTATCTGCAGTAGTAGTAGTAGCTGTAGTTTCTGTAGTAGCAGTAGTAGTATCTGCAGTAGTAGTAGTATCTCTAGTAGTAGTAGTAGCTGTAGTTTCTATAGTAGCAGTAGTAGTATCGGCAGTAGTAGTAGTAGTAGTAGCTGTATTCCTGTAGTACTCACATGCACTGGGAACAGTGAGACTCCGTACAGAGGGAGGGAGCAGCACAGAGACAAGAACAGAGTCTGAGCCTCAGAGCGACACACACCTCTGCAACACACACAGTATGTACATGACACAGGTATAACACACACACAGTATGTACATGACACAGGTATAACACACACACAGTATGTACATGACACAGGTATAACACACACACACAGTATGTACATGACACAGGTATAACACACACACACACAGTATGTACATGACACAGGTATAACACACACACACACAGTATGTACATGACACAGGTATAACACACACACACACACACACACCCCGTACATGACACAGGTATAACACACACACACACACACACACACACACACACACACACACAGTATGTACATGACACAGGTATAGCACACACACAGTATGTACATGACACAGGTATAACACACACACACACACACACAGTATGTACATGACACAGGTATAACACACACACACAGTATGTACATGACACAGGTATAACACACACACACACAGCATGTACATGACACAGGTATAACACACACACAGTATGTACATGACACAGGTATAACACACACACACAGTATGTACATGACACAGGTATAACACACACACACACACACACACAGCATGTACATGACACAGGTATAACACACACACACACACACAGCATGTACATGACACAGGTATAACACACACACACAGTATGTACATGACAGGTATAACACACACACACAGTATGTACATGACAGAGGTATAACACACACACACACACACCCCACACACACACACAGTATGTACATGACACAGGTATAACACACACACACACACACACACACACCCCGTACATGACACAGGTATAACACACACACACACAGTATGTACATGACACAGGTATAACACACACACACACACACACAGTATGTACATGACACAGGTATAACACACACACACAGTATGTACATGACACAGGTATAACACACACACACACAGCATGTACATGACACAGGTATAACACACACACACACACAGTATGTACATGACAGGTATAACACACACACACAGTATGTACATGACAGAGGTATAACACACACACACACACACACACACACCCCACACACACACACAGTATGTACATGACACAGGTATAACACACACACACACACACACACCCCGTACATGACACAGGTATAACACACACACACACAGTATGTACATGACACAGAGGGAGCGACCAGATGGTGTGGGCTTATTGCTCCACAGCTCAGCTGCCTTGTTTGGAGTTCACCCCGGTGAACGAGAGGGTCGCGAAACTTGAGTCGAGGACAAGTTTCTCACCGTCGTGTCGGCCTATGGTCCAAACAGCAGTGCAGAGTACCCGGTCTTCTGGGAGTCCCTGGGAAGGGTACTAGACAGTGCACAAACCAGGGTCCGTTGTTCTCCTGGGGGACTTCAACGCCCACGTGGGCAGCGACAGTGACACCTGGAGGTACGTGATTTTGAAGAACGGCCTTCCTAATCTGAATCCGAGCAGTGTTCTGTTATTGGACTTCTGTCCTAGCCACAGTTTGTCCATAACAAACACCATGTTAGAGCACAAGGTCCATCAGTGCACATGGCACCAGGACACCCTAAGTCAGAGGTCGATGATCGACTTTGTTGTCATGTCATCTGACCTCCAGGTGCTTGTCTTGGACACTCGGGTGAGAGAGGGGCTGAGCTGTCAACCAATCTCCAGCTGGTAGTGAGTTAGATCCGCTGGCGGAGGAGGAACCCGGACAGACCTGGCAGGCCCAAGAGTATCGTGAGGGCCTGTTGGGAACATCTGGGGGGCCTTTTTTAAGGAGGGTCTTCAACTCACACCTCTGGGAGAGCTTCACCCTGATTCCGGGGGAGGCTGGGGACATGGATTCTGAGTGGGCCATATTCTCTGCCTCTATTGTCGACGCAGCTGCTCATAGCTGTGGTCATAAGGTCTGCCATCAGGCTGAAAAAGGAGTCCTTTTGAGCCTTGTTGGCTTGTGGTACTCGTGAGATAACTGAGGAGTACTGGTGGGCCAAGCGTGCCACGGCTCGTGTAGTTGAAGAGGCAAAAACACTGGGTTGGGAGGAGTTCGGAGGGGCCACGGAGGAGTATTTTCAGATGCCTCAAAGAGATTCTGGCAAACCGTCCAATGCCTCAGGAGGGGGAAGCAGTACTTCACCAAGACTGTTTACAGTGCGGGTGGAGAGCTGCTGACCTCGACTGGGTATGTTGTCAGACGGTGGAGGGGATACTTTGAAGATCTTCTCAAACCCACCATCATATCTTCTAAGGAGGAAGCAGAGACTGTGTCCCTGCTTCCTCCTTGCTAAGGGCTGTCCGTTACTTGTATGACTGGAGCAGGAGCTGTGTTCGCATTGCCAGCAGTAAGTCAAACCTATTCCCAGTGCATGTTGGACTCCACCAGGGCTGCCCTTTGTCACTGTTTCTGTTCATTTTTATGGAATTTCTAGGCACAGCCAGGGGTTGGAGGGGCGAGAGATCATCTGCTGTTTGCAGATGATGTTGTCCTGATACTTCATCAAGCTAGGACCTGCAGCACTGGGGAGGCGTGCAGCCAAGTGTGAAGCAGCTGGGATGAGAATCAGCTCCTCCAAATTCGAGGCCATGGGTCTCAACCAGAAAAAGGCCCTCTCCGGATGGGTGGAGTCTCTGTCTCAAGTGGGGGATTTCAAGTATCTCGGGGTCTTGTTCACGAGTGACGGAGCGTAAGATTGACAGTTGGATCAGCGTCTGCAGTGATGTTGTCGCTGTATCATCTGTTGTGGTGAAGAAGGAGCTGAGTCCAAAGGCAAAGCTCTCGATTTGCCAGTCAATCTATGTTCCTACCCTCACCTATGATTATGAGCTCTGGGTAATGACCAAAAGGACAAGATCACAAATACAAGCGGCTGTAATGGGTTTCCTCTGCAGTTTGGTTGGGTGCACCCTTAGAGATAGGGTGAGGAGCTTAGTCATAGGGGAGGAGCTCAGAATAGAGCCGCTGCTCTTCCACATCGAGAGGAGTTGCTGAGGTGGCTCGGGCATCTATTCTGGATGCCTCCTGGACACCTCCCTGAGGAGGTGTTGTGGGCAGGTCCCACCGGAAGGAGGCCCTGGGGAAGACCTAGGACACGCTGAAGGGATTATGTCTCTCTGGCCTGGGAACACCTTGAGGTCCCACCGGAGGAGCTGGAGGACGTGTCTGGGGTGAGGGAAGTCTCACACACACAAGTACACACACATGTATTACACATTACACAGGTTTAACACACACCTCAGGGCTTTGTAAATGGTGCTCACTTCCTGGTTCAGTTCAGACTCCGCCCACTGCTCCTCGTCATAATCTCCCCTCTCCCCTGAGAAAAACAAACTAATCATTTAAAAAATAAACAACTGTCAGGTCCTGGAGACAATGTTAAAAGACTAATTATCAAACTATCCGGGTCATATCTGGGTCATCTCTGGGTTATATCTGTTAGGGCCAAGTGTGTCAGGGTCAGGTGTGTCATGGTCAGGTGTGTCAGGTTCAGGTGTGTCAGGATCAGGTGTGTCAGGGTCAGGTGTGTCAGGGTCATGGTCAGGTGTGTCACGTTCAGGTGTGTCAGGATCAGGTGTGTCAGGATCAAGTGTGTCAGGGTCAGGTGTGTCAGGGTCATGGTCAGGTGTGTCACGTTCAGGTGTGTCAGGTTCAGGTGTGTTAGGGTCAGGTCTGTCAGGGTCAGGTGTGTCAGGGTCAGGTGTGTCAGGATCAGGTGTGTCAGGGTCAGGTGTGTCATGGTCAGGTGTGTCAGGTTCAGGTGTGTTAGGGTCAGGTCTGTCAGGGTCAGGTCTGTCAGGGTCAGGTGTGTCAGAGTCAGGTGTGTCAGATTCAGGTGTGTCAGGGTCAGGTGTGTCAGGGTCAAGTGTGTCAGGGTCATGGTCAGGTGTGTCAGGGTCAGGTGTGTCAGGGTCAGGTCTATCATGGTCATGTGTCAGAGTCAGGTGTGTCAGGTTCAGGTGTGTCAGGGTCAGGTGTGTCAGGGTCAAGTGTGTCAGGGTCAGGTGTGTCAGGGTCAAGTGTGTCAGGGTCAGGTGTGTCAGGGTCAGGTGTGTCAGGTTCAGGTGTGTCATTGTCAGGTGTGTCAGGGTCAGGTGGGTCAGGTTCAGGTGTGTCGGGGTCTGGTGTGTCAGGGTCAGGTGTGTAAGGGTTAGGTGTGTCAGGGTCATGGTCAGGTGTGTCAGGTTCTGGTGTGTCATGGTCTGGTGTGTCAGGGTCTGGTGTGTCAGGGTCAGGTGGGTCAGGGTCAGGTGTGTCAGGGTCTGGTGTGTCAGGGTCAGGTGTGTCAGGGTCAGAAAACCACCCATCTCCATTATTTATAGTGTAGCAGTAGTGATAGTGGTAGTACTTGTAGTATTCACAGTTTGCACAGTATTCATAGTACTTGTAGTACAACAGTATTTTTAGTATTTGTAGTACAGTACCTTGTAGCCGTAGCGCCTGTAGGCGAGGCCTGATGTGTGGGGGGAGGGGCATATGGCCTGAGTCAATGTCTTGCTGCAACTGCAGAAAAAACTGAAACCTGAAAAGTACAAAGTACTACATATTACTACAAGTACTACACAGTTCTGCAAGTACTACACAATACTACTGCACAAAAGTACTTGTCCTTCAGTAGTAGCACTTGTACTTCAGTAGTAGTACTTGTACTTCAGTAGTAGTATTTGTACTACAGTAGCAGTACTTGTACTTCATTAGTAGTATTTGTACTTCAGACTGACCTGGTGCTCGGCTGCAGTTTGTGCGGCTCCTCTGTGTAAAACTTCACAGCGAAAAAGAACAAGTACGGAGGCCCATCTGGGACACACAGAGAGTCAGATGCCCTCCCTATGAGTCAGATGCCCTCCCTCCCCATGTGTTAGACTTACAGAGCTCAGGATGCTGTGACAGAGTCTTGTCTGGGTCCAACCAGACCTAGAAAAGAATCAGGACTAAATCAGATCTAAAACCGGTCTAAACCAGGTCTACACCAGGACTAGACCAGGTCTCGACCAGGACTAAGCCAGGACTAAACCAGGTCTAAACCAGGTCTACACCAGGACTAAACCAGGACTAAACCAGGTCTAAACAGGACTAAACCAGGACTAAATCAGGACTAAACTAGCTCTAAACCAGGTCTAGACCAGGACTAAACCAGGTCTAAACCAGGACTAGACCAGGACTAAACCAGGTCTAAACCAGGACTAGACCAGGACTAAACCAGGTCTAAACCAGGACTAATCCAGGTCTAAACCAGGTCTAAACTAGCTCTAAACCAGGTCTAAACCAGGTCTAGACCAGGACTAAACCAGGTCTAAACCAGGTCTAGACCAGGACTAAACCAGGTCTAAACCAGGACTAAATCAGGTCTAAACCAAGACTAAACCAGGTCTAAACCAGGACTAAACCAGGACTAAATCAGGACTAAACTAGCTCCAAACCAGGTCTAAACCAGGTCTAGACCAGGACTAAACCAGGTCTAAACCAGGACTAAACCAGGTCTAAACAGGACTAAACCAGGACTAAATCAGGAGTAAACTAGCTCTAAACCAGGTCTAAACCAGGTCTAGACCAGGACTAAACCAGGTCTAGACCAGGAGTAAACCAGGTCTTAACTAGCTCTAAACCAGGTCTAAACCAGGTCTAGACCAGGACTAAACCAGGTCTAAACCAGGTCTAGACCAGGACTAAACCAGGTCTAAACCAGGACTAAATCAGGTCTAAACCAGGACTAAACCAGGTCTAAACCAGGACTAAACCAGGACTAAATCAGGACTAAACTAGCTCCAAACCAAGTCTAAACCAGGTCTAGACCAGGACTAAACCAGGTCTAAACCAGGTCTAGACCAGGACTAAACCAGGTCTAAACCAGGTCTAAACCAGGACTAAACCAGGACTAAACCAGGTCTAGACCAGGACTAAACCAGGTCTAAACCAGGTCTAGACCAGGACTAAACCAGGTCTAAACCAGGTCTAAACCAGGTCTAAACCAGGACTAAACCAGGACTAAACCAGGTTTAGACCAGGACTAAACCAGGTCTAAACCGGGTCTAGACCAGGACTAAACCAGGTCTAGACCAGGACTAAACTAGCTCTAAACCAGGTCTAAACCAGGTCTAGACCAGGACTAAACTAGCTCTAAACCAGGTCTAAACCAGGTCTAGACCAGGACTAAACCAAGTCTAAAACAGGTCTAGACCAGGACTAAACCAGGTCTAAACCAGGTCTAAACCAGGTCTAGACCAGGACTAAACCAGGTGTAAACCAGGTCTAAACCAGGTCTAAACCAGGACTAAACCAGGTCTAAACAGGACTAAACCAGGTCTAAACCAGGTCTAAACCAGGACTAAACCAGGTCTAAACCAGGTCTAAACCAGGACTAAACCAGGTCTAAACCAGGCTGGACTAGGCCAGAATTGATGTTTTGTACCATCTGCTGTCGGTTGTCGTAGATCTTGAGTCCAAAGAACTGGCTCTGGTCCAGGCCCAGGTGAGAACACACCTGTCGCAGCAGCTGTCCCGCCCTCGATGATTGCTGCCGTGGAAACAGAGCAGGTTAGACTCCGCCCCTGTAACAAGCATACAAGTGAACGGGCATCTAGTGCAAATCTCCAGTAGCACGTAACAATAATCCAGAGACAGTCACATGAATGAGCGCAAACTGTTCAAACCAATGAGATATAAATAAGAAACTCGGGAGAGGGTCGTCATGGTAACCAGTCATACAAAATGTTCCTCATACTCCTCGTACTCATCATTTGACTGTTCCCTTTAAGACATCGATGATTAGGCTTTTTGTATTTGTACTTTATTTAATGACCATGTTCTACCAAATGAATGTTCTGCAGCAACAGAGCAGTGTTTTTATCTTCATGATCCGGAGTCTTGCATTATGAGGACTAACACACACACACACAATATGAGGACACTCAAACACACACATTTTGAGGACACTGAAACACGCACTCCCACACACTCTCCAACACACACACATTATGAGGACTCTAAATCACAAACACACACACAATATGAGGACACTCAAACACACCCAAACACACACATTATGAAAACACTCAAACACACACACACCCCCACACCCCTGCATACACACACACACACACACACATGCATTTTCTGGATGGACTTTCTGTTCCTATTTTACATCAGAACTTTGCTCTTGCTCCACTCACAAGATGGCCGCCAGATTCATCATGGCAACGAACCCCATGTCCTCTCTAGGCCTTATAATACAACGCTGTTCGGACATGAAAACCAAAATAAATATTTAAAGCCATGAACACAAAAGTCTTTTGGATTTTATTTTTGGGAGTAGAAAGAGCGTCACCTTCAGGCCGCTGTCGGCGCTCAAGCTCAGACGGCTCTCGTCCAATAGGGTGACTTCTCCATAAAACTCCTTCCTGTTACCACGGAAACACGCCATGGTCACTAGGCAGAAAACAGAGAATGCAAAACACTTTAATACAACAATTTAGACAGGAGCAGAGAGGAGCAGAGAGGAGCAGACAGGAGCAGACAGGAGCAGAGAGGAGCAGACAGGAGCAGACAGGAGCAGAGAGGAGCAGAGAGGAGCAGACAGGAGCAGAGAGGAGCAGAGAGGAGCAGACAGGAGCAGAGAGGAGCAGACAGGAGCAGACAGGAGCAGAGAGGAGCAGACAGGAGCAGACAGGAGCAGAGAGGAGCAGACAGGAGCAGAGAGGAGCAGACAGGAGCAGAGAGGAGCAGAGAGGAGCAGACAGGAGCAGAGAGGAGCAGACAGGAGCAGAGAGGAGCAGAGAGGAGCAGAGAGGAGCAGACAGGAGTAAATCACAATTTCTTTTGTCATTTTTTTTCTCTAAATGGTTGTTAGAGTAAAAATATCATGAATGGGTCAGAGACACAAACCAGGTCTAAACCTGGACTAAACCAGGACTAAACCAGGACTAAACCAGGACTAAACCAGGACTAAATCAGGACTAAACCAGGACTAAACTAGGACCAAACCAGGACTAAACCAGGACTCAACCAGGACTAAATCAGGACTAAACCAGGACTAAACCAGGACTAAACTAGGACCAAACCAGGACTAAACCAGGACTAAACCAAGTCTAAACCAGGACCGAACCAGGACCAAACCAGGACTAAACCAGGACTAAACCAGGACTAAACCAAGTCTAAACCAGGACCGAACCAGGACCAAACCAGGACTAAACCAGGACTAAACCAGGACTAAACCAAGTCTAAACCAGGACCGAACCAGGACCAAACCAGGTCCAAACCAGGACCAAACCAGGACTGGGCTGTTTTTATTCTCACCTGTCGGTGCTTTGATCCTCTCTTTGATCCCTTTTTGATCTTGTTGTGTCGTTTCCATGGAGACGCACCCATGTCTCGTGCACTTCCGGTGCTCTTATTGTGAAGGAGACGTGCGCTCGTGACCTGCGGAAGTCTGAATCAGCGCAAAGAGCGGATGTAAACAGAGGAAGTGCGCATGCGCCATCTGAGCGGCATATCGTGCAGCAGAAGTCTGTGCGCGTGCCCGAAGACGCGGAAAAAACAAGAACTCCGAAGAAACGCGGAATACTGCAGAATAAAGCTTTAGGCACGTGATCTGCGAGTGCGCGCCGGCGGAGCGGGAGCGCACAGGACGGGCTGTGCACGCAGAAGTTACAGGTGAGCCACAGGTGAGCCACAGGTAAGTCACAGGTGAGTCACAGGTGAGTCACAGGTGGCTTTATTACGCTTCTTTACGCACGAAATCAAAGCGGCTCAAAGCGAAAGAGCCGCGCCGGAGCCGCTTCAGAGCCGCTTCAGAGCCGCTTCAGAGCCGCTTCAGAGCCGCTTCAGAGCCGCGCTGCGTTTCCGCGACGTCCCGCGTCTCTCCAACGTGACGCCATAAAAACACTTTACCTGTCCAGACGCACGCGGAAGGGTCAGGGACGTCTGCGCACGAGTCAGGACACCTGCGCACGAGTCAGGACACCTGCGCACGAGTCAGGACACCAGCGCACGAGGACACCTGAGCACGAGGACACCTGCGCGCTCTACTCTATAAACTCACGCGCTCTGCCCAAACGTCACAAAAAACAAAGAGTTTTTTAATCCTTATTACAGCGCACGACAGACTTATAAACTCTCTGCTCTGTGGAAACTTAATATGGACACACACATGACGTCATAGTACGTCATTATAATAATAATAACAGTTACATTAGACGCACGTGCATCTGCTTTAAATCCGTTCACATCCGGGCTTTTTGACAGAGGTCAAATGAAGTGTTTTGATTTGATTTGTTCAAAGTCTCAGTGCGTCGGACGCAGCGTCAGACTCTGGTTTCTGGGCAGTTTCAGGTTTGAGGTTGTCGGTGTGATTCCTGTTGAACAGGTTTTTTCTCAGAAACTCCACCTGGTCCAAGTCAAACCCGGAAAAAGACCAGACAAACAAGACCAAACCAGGACTAGACCAGGACTATACCAGGACCAGACCAGGTCCAGACCGGGTCCAGGTCTTATTGACTCATTTATTTTGTGCTTGAGTTTGTTAGCTGCTTTTGTGTTTTATATTATTAATATTATAAATATATTTAATATTAAGTGAAAGTCGTCATAAACGTGAGTTTGACCAAAATGTCGTTTTAAATTAACTTTGACCTCAAGCGGAAAAGAAACAGCAGACTCTGTTTCCTGTTTCCAGCAGGTCCTTACACACGGGGAGGGCATCTGACACAGGGGGAGGGCATCTGACACAGGGGGAGGGCATCTTACGCAGGGGGAGGGCATCTGACACACGGGGAGAGCATCTGACACACGGGGAGGGCATCTGACACACGGGGAGGGCATCTGACACACGGGGAGAGCATCTGACACACGGGGAGGGCATCTGACACACAGGGAGGGCATCTGACACACAGGGAGGGCATCTGACACATGGGGAGGATGGGAGGGCATCCGTAGTGATAATGTTTGTGTTTTGTTGTCAGTGATGAAGCGAGGCTGCACGCTCCCCCTGGTGGGTGTGGTCTTTTGTGTCGCCGTGGTGATTATATACAGGTCACTGGAGCAGCTGCAGCCAATCGGAGAGCAGGAGTCTGCACAGGTCAGAACCGTCTCACGTCACAAAAATTTAATCTAAAAATCAGTTTTGTATCGATCACATAAAGTTTGATCAAATCACAAACGTGAAATATTAACCTCTAGTCAGAGCCACTGATGTAGACCTGGTTTAGACCTGGTTTAGACCTGGTTTAGACCTGGTTTAGTCCTGGTTTAGACCTGGTTTAGTCCTGGTTTAGACCTGGTTTAGACCTGGTTTAGACCTGGTTTAGACCTGGTTTAGACCAGGTTTAGACCTGGTTTAGACCTGGTTTAGACCTGGTTTAGTCCTGGTTTAGACCTGGTTTAGACCTGGTTTAGTCCTGGTTTAGACCTGGTTTAGTCCTGGTTTAGACCTGGTTTAGACCTGGTTTAGACCTGGTTTAGTCCTGGTTTAGACCTGGTTTAGTCCTGGTTTAGTCCTGGTTTAGTCCTGGTTTAGACCTGGTTTAGTCCTGGTTTAGACCTGGTTTAGACCTGGTTTAGACCTGGTTTAGTCCTGGTTTAGACCTGGTTTAGTCCTGGTTTAGACCTGGTTTAGACCTGGTTTAGACCTGGTTTAGACCAGGTTTAGACCTGGTTTAGACCTGGTTTAGACCTGGTTTAGACCAGGTTTAGACCTGGTTTAGACCTGGTTTAGACCTGGTTTAGTCCTGGTTTAGACCTGGTTTAGACCTGGTTTAGTCCTGGTTTAGACCTGGTTTAGTCCTGGTTTAGACCTGGTTTAGACCTGGTTTAGACCTGGTTTAGTCCTGGTTTAGACCTGGTTTAGTCCTGGTTTAGTCCTGGTTTAGTCCTGGTTTAGACCTGGTTTAGACCTGGTTTAGACCTGGTTTAGTCCTGGTTTAGACCTGGTTTAGTCCTGGTTTAGACCTGGTTTAGACCTGGTTTAGACCTGGTTTAGACCAGGTTTAGACCTGGTTTAGACCTGGTTTAGACCTGGTTTAGACCTGGTTTAGACCAGGTTTAGACCTGGTTTAGACCTGGTTTAGACCTGGTTTAGTCCTGGTTTAGACCTGGTTTAGTCCTGGTTTAGACCTGGTTTAGTCCTGGTTTAGACCTGGTTTAGACCTGGTTTAGACCTGGTTTAGACCTGGTTTAGTCCTGGTTTAGACCTGGTTTAGTCCTGGTTTAGTCCTGGTTTAGACCTGGTTTAGACCTGGTTTAGACCTGGTTTAGTCCTGGTTTAGTCCTGGTTTAGACCTGGTTTAGACCTGGTTTAGACCTGGTTTAGTCCTGGTCTAAGTGTTACATGACAGTCCTCTGTATTATTCAAGTCACATCCTTTTATGTAACATGAATAAATCTTTATTATCTTTTTTATGCTGTGTGTGTTTGTGTGTCTCTGTGGTTGTGTGTTTGTGTATCTCTGTGGTTGTGTGTCTCTGTGTCTGTGGTTGTGTGTTTGTGTGTCTCTGTGTCTCTGGTTGTGTGTCTCTGTGGTTGTGTGTTTGTGTGTCTCTGTGGTTGTGTGTTTGTGTGTCTCTGTGGTTGTGTGTTTGTGTGTCTCTGTGGTTGTGTGTCTCTGTGGTTGTGTGTTTGTGTGTCTCTGTGGTTGTGTGTTTGTGTGTCTCTGTGGTTGTGTGTTTGTGTGTCTCTGTGGTTGTGTGTCTCTGTGGTTGTGTGTTTGTGTGTCTCTGTGTCTCTGTGGTTGTGTGTTTGTGCGTCTCTGTGTTTGTATGTTTGTGTGTTTGTGTTTCAGCTCCAGCTGCTGCAGCTCAGGATGGAACATCTGGAACAGATGCTCAGAACCAACAACCTCCTGGTGTCTGACCTCGAGCACTCCCTCAAAGCATCATGGGAGAGAGGGGGCGGAGCACGGAGGGGCGGGACACAGAGGGGCGGAGTACGGAGGGGCGGGACACAGGTGAGCGGAGCACAGATGGGCGGAGCAGAGACAGGTGGGGCCAAAGGGCCGCTGCCAGGCTGTCCAATGGGTGAAGAGCAGAGGGGCGGAGCTGAAGTTCAGGTGAGTCAACAACCTGTGTGTCAGATGCCCTTCCTGTGTGTCAGATGCCCTCCCTGTGTGTCAGATGCCCTCCTCGTGTGTCAGATGCCCTCCCCGTGTGTCAGATGCCCTCCTCGTGTGTCAGATGCCCTCCCTGTGTGTCAGATGCCCTCCCTGTGTGTCAGATGCCCTCCCCGTGTGTCAGATGCCCTCTCCGTGTGTCAGATGCCCTCCCCGTGTGTCTTCTCAGATGCTGGACGTGTACGACCTGTTGCCCTTCGATAATCCCGATGGCGGCGCCTGGAAACAAGGCTTTCCCATCCATTACCGTGGCGACGAGTGGAACAACCAATCGCTGCAGGTGTTTCTGGTGCCGCACTCACACAACGACCCAGGTCTGTCTGCTCCCTCTCACAGCGAGGTTGTGGGTTAGACTCCAGTGGCAGAGTGGTTAGCCCGTACCCGTTCTCTTTCAGGTTGGCGGAAGACGTTCGATCTGTATTATCACGACCAGACCAGGCACATTCTGGACAACATGGTCCAAGCGCTGACCGAGGACCCGAGGTGAGGTACTCACACATGTACTCACACTGGTACTCACACAGGTACTCACACAACTACTCACACAGGTACTCACACTGGTACTCACACAGGTACTCACACAAGTACTCACACAGGTACTCACACAGGTACTCACACAAGTACTCACACAGGTACTCACACAGGTACTCACATAGGTACTCACACAAGTACTCACACAAGTACTCACACAGGTACTCACACAAGTACTCACACAGGTACTCACAGAAGTACTCACACAGGTACTCACACAGGTACTCACACAAGTACTCACACAGGTACTCACACAGGTACTCACACAGGTACTCACACAAGTACTCACACAAGTACTCACACAGGTACTCACACAAGTACTCACACAAGTACTCACACAAGTACTCACACAAGTACTCACACAAGTACTCACACAAGTACTCACACAAATACTCACACAAGTACTCACACAAGTACTCACACAAGTATTCATAATATTTAAGAAGTGCTAATATTCACAGTAGTATTCATAGTAGTATTTGTAGTAGTATTCATAGTACTTTTATTTGTTCTGTTTCAGGAGGACCATGATCTGGGCTGAAGTCAGTTATTTCTCAAAATGGTGGAACGACATCGACGCCCAGAAAAGGGCAACGGTCAAAAAGTAAGACACGCCCCCTACCCTGCCCCTCTTACTCACCCCTTTGCCCCTCTGCCTCTGCCCCACCTCCCCTGCCCTCCTTCTTACCCTGTGGCGCCCCCTTCAGGCTGCTGATGGAGCAGCGTCTGGAGCTGGTGACCGGGGGCTGGGTCATGGCCGACGAAGCAAACTCTCACTACTACGCTCTGCTCGACCAACTCATCGAGGGACACCAGTGGGTCCAGACTAACCTGGGTAAGACAGGGACCAGGACTGGACCAGGACTGGACCAGGACTGGACCGGGACTGGGCTGGGCCTGGACCTGGACTGGACTGGGACCAGGACTAGACCAGGTTTAGAGGAGTCTGTGAATGAATGAATGTCTATTTAAAAGGGACAGAACAGAGAGCATTGCCACATTTTAAAACAGTAACCGATGCCATGTCCATAAGTCATCTAGCCAAAGGCTAATTTACAGGCCTGGTCCCTCACATCAAAACAGACAAAAGTATTGACAGACATGCAACACATTATTACAGCATTAAAAAATACACAATTAAATTACTTCAGTGTTCACAAGCTTGATTTAGTTTTAGCAACTGCTTCACTTTACAGGTGAAGGTTTTGCATGGGGTCTTCGTGTGGATCTAAACTGGTTTTGGCGGCTTTTGTTTCCAGGTGTGAAGCCGGCCAATGGTTGGGCCATTGACCCGTTTGGCCACTCCCCCTCGATGTCGTACCTGCTGAAGGGGGCGGGGCTAAAGAATCAGGTTATCCAGAGAGTTCACTACAGCGTCAAGAAACATTTCGCACAACAGCACCTCCTGGAGTTCAACTGGAGACAGCCCTGGGGTAAGACGACTAGACCAGGACTAGACCAGATCGAAACCAGGACTAGACCAGGACTAGACCAGATCGAAACCAGGACTACAGTCAGTGAGACCATAGTCTGTATAAAGTGGACTGAGGGGGTGTATTCGTTCTTTTGTGTTGTGCTAATACTAATCTTTTCCTCCAGACCACGCCCCCATCACTGATGACATCACCTGTCACATGATGCCGTTCTACAGCTACGACGTCCCTCACACCTGCGGCCCCAACCCTGCAGTCTGCTGCCAGGTAAACCCGGAACTAAACCCGGAACTAAACCCGGAACTAAACCCGGAACTAAACCCGGAACTAAACCCGGAACTAAACCCAGAACTAAACTCGGAACTAAACCCAGAACTAAACTCGGAACTAAACTCGGAACTAAACCCAGAACTAAACTCGATCTTAACCAGAAACTGAGCCAGGACTAAACCAGGACAAAACCCGGACTGAAACAGGACTGACACAGGATTGAAACAGGACTGAAACAGGACTGAAACGGGACTAAACCAGGACTAAACCAGGACTAAACCAGGACTAAACCAGGACTAAACCAGGACTAAACCAGGACTAAACTAGGACTAAACTAGGACTAAACCAGGACTGAAACAGGTCTAAACCAGGACTAAAACAGGACTAAACCAGGACTAAACTAGGACTAAACCAGGACCAAACCAGGACTGAACCAGGACTAAACCAGGACTAACTCCTCCATGTTTCTCTGCAGTTTGATTTCCATCGTTTACCTGGAGGTAGAGTGTTCTGTCCCTGGAGAATTGCTCCTCAGCCGATCAGCCCTGAGAACGTCAAAGAGAGGTGAGTCTGACCCCTGACCCTATGAACCTATGACCCCTGACCCCAAACCCGTCCCTGATCCCTCACCGGACCTTGTTCCAACCCTCTTGTGATTCCCTCATTTGAGTCAGAGCTCGTCCTGCACACCCTGATCACCGGGGCAACGCCATCTTCTGCAATGACTTTTATTCTTTGAACCAGTTTTTTTTGTTAAAAACTATTCATGGACCTGGATTAAACACTGAGAAGATGAACCGGACTAAACAGATGAGAAACACAGGGGCGGGACCAGGAGGGGGCCCTAGCCTCTAGAACAGCCAATACCCCCCAGATTTTTGCTCCATGTGCCTGATTTGTCTGTTGTTAATGTTCATATCTTGATTTACAGACACAATAGTGAAATAAAAACCCCAGGATCATGTAGAGGGTTAATACGAACATTTAAGACCAGAATGAGTCTGAAATCGCGCCCATGCTTCACTATTTGGAATGCGGCGGCTAGCGCATTAGCTATGTACAGAGATATTTACAGGACATGGGTCTGACTGAAACAGAGGAATGACGTCTATAACCCTCTGACCTGTGACCTCTGACCCTTTCACTCCCTGACACCTGCTCTTTGACCCAGGGCCCTGCTGCTCCTGGACCAGTACCGGCAGAAGTCCAGACTGTTTCGGACTCCGGTTCTGTTGGTTCCTCTGGGAGATGACTTTCGCTTCGTGGACAAAAGCGAGTGGCAAAACCAGTTCAGTAACTACCAACGTCTGTTTGACTACATGAACCAGAGCCCCGAGCTGCACGTCAAGGTCAGAGTTTAGTCCTGGTTTAGTCCAGGTTTACTCCAGGTTTAGACTGGGTTTAGTCTGGGTTTAGACCGGGTTTAGTCTTGGTTTTGTCCGGGTTTAGACTGGGTTTAGACCGGGTTTAGACCCCGGTTCAGTTTACGTTTAGACTGGGTTTAGTCTGAGTTCAGTCTATTGCAGGTTTAGTCCGGATTTAGTTCTGATCTAACTGTAGTCATCGTCTAGGCCCAGTTCGGGACTCTGGCGGACTACTTCAAGGCCCTGCACCGGCATCTGGACTCGTCTCAGGTCTGTGCTCAAACAAAGACACAGGATTTTACACACACGTACATATATATATATATATATATATATATATATATATATATATATATATATATATATATAAATGCACACACGGACACACACATTACACACACATGCACACATACCCACACATCTTAGGACTGTAGATGAGGCATACGTCTTGTGCAGGAGCATCTTCCAGCTGTGGGTGGAGACTTCTTCACATACGCCGACAGAGACGATCATTATTGGAGCGGATACTACACCTCCAGACCCTTCTACAAGAGACTGGACCGCACTCTGGAGGCCACGCTCAGGTACTGTACTACAGGTGTTGTCACGATTGGCTCTGCTGTGATCACCCGCTGCATCTGTACGTTTGTGTCTATTGTTGTTTTTGTGTGTAGGCAGCACGGTGGCTGAGTGGCAACACTCATGCCTCACAGCAAGAGGGTTTGGTTTGATCCCCGGGTCGCCCAGGCCTTTCTGTGTGGAGTTTTTCATGTTTCTCCTCGTGTCTGGATGGGTTTCCTCCGGGTACTCCGGTTTCCCCCATCAACCAAAACATGAACGCCCTTCAGACAACTGTTGCTGTGATTTTGGGCGTTACAAAAATAAATGAATTGAATTGAATTGAATTGTGACGCTCATAGCCAGGCCGCCGCACACACATACAAATGAAGAGAAAGAATGCAGAAATGATCAGATACCACATGTGTGGGGCAGGGTCAAAGCGTATCCTCACTCTCCGTGGGTGGTCTCATCCTCGTTTTCCATGCTCAGGTCCTCGGGATATCTGGACTGAGATGTCTGATGATTTTCTTGGGATCTGCTGCAGCCATTCCTCCAGTTTGGGGGTCACTACCCCAAGGCACCACTGAGGCCTTCACCTTCCAGACCTTCTCCAGCTCTTGTTTGAGCCACTGGTATTTCTCTAGTTTCTCATGTTCCTTTTTCCTGATGTTCTGCGATGTCCACCACAACTGCTTTGCTCTTTTGTTTATCAGCCACCACAATGGTGCGCTTGACTGTCTGAGACACTGAGCTCATCATCTGCTAGGGCCTTGTTCTTGATGTACTTATGGACAGTGGCTCTCACACTCACTAGTCCTCGGCCTCCTTCTTTACGACTCTCATACAGTCTCACGGTGCTGGTCTGTATCTCCTCCTTTGGCTGATGATTCCTGCTGGTATCTGATTACTGACAGGGCGTAGCTGTTTATGGCCTGGGTCTTGTTCCATTGAGCTGACTCCTTAGGACTTGTCTTACTCGTCTGAGGTATTTGGCCGTGGCTGGTTTCTGCTTGCCATTTGCTTGTGGGACACAAAGGTCCTTGTAACTGTCCTCAGTGTCTGTTATTGTTCCTTCTGGGAGGGAGACCCCTTCTGTGTGAACAACCTTCCCCCCCTTGTCACCATCCGGCTGCACTTGCACTAGATCCTGGTGGTGTAGATCCTGGTGGTGTAGATCCTGGTGGTGTAGATCCTGGTGGTGTGGATCAGTGAGTCGATGTCTCATTCTTAGCGTACAGTTTGATGTCGTCCATGTAGAGGAGGTGACTGATGGTCGTCCTGTTCCTGAGTCGTGTCCATATTCTGTCTTGTTGATGATTTGGCTGAGGAGGTTCAGACTCTGCAGAACAGCAGTGAGGACAGTGCGTCTCCTTGGTATATGCCACATTTGATGGTCACTTGTGCAAATGACCATTGGCCTCAAGGGTGGTTTTCCACAACCTCCTGGAGCTGAAGGCTCTTAGAGTCCTGTGGATGTTGTACAGCTCCATTCAGTGATCCAGGTGTGTGGCATTGAGTCGTAGACTTTCTTGTATCAATCCAGGCAGTGCACAGGTTGGTCTCACGGGTTCTGCAGTCTCGGGTGACTGTTCAGTTGACCAGGAGCTGGTGTTTGGCTCCCCTGGTGGCTTTGCCGATGTCCTTCTGTGCTGTGGTCATGTATTGATCCATGTGCCCACTTATCTTAGCCGTGATAATGCCTGGAGGAGAAGAAGGATCCCTCAAAGGCTACAGTTCCATTCAACTATCGGATTAAGGTTATCGCAACTAAGTGGGCACATGGATCAGTACATGAGCACAGCAAGAATGGCATCGGCAAAGACACCAGGGGAGCCAAACCCCAGCTCCTGGTCGACTGAACCGAACAGTCGCAAGACCCAAGGTGCAAAGAGGTCCCTGAGACAATCCAGCACAGGGTGTAAGATGCTACAGGGAAAGCAAACATGGAGCGACATAATCAAGTGGAGCCAGAGTGAGACATCTGTGCAGAGTACGGACTGGAGACCTCAAGATCAAGGTGGGAAACACCTCTAGGAACCAAGATTCTATAGGACTTCCAGATACAGGCTGTGGTGGTGGATAAACAACAGAGTAATGCTGTTGTGATGGACATTGCAGTACCAAGTGAACATCAGGAAAAGGAACATGAGAAACCAGAGAAATACCAGGGGCTCAAAGAAGAGCTGGAGAAGGCCTGGAAGGTGAAGGCATCAGTGGTGCCCCCCAAAATGGTGGAGTGGCTCCAGTAGATTCCAGGAAAAACATCAGACATCTCAGTCCAGAAAAGAGCAGCAACAGCAAAGATACTGTAGAACCCTCAAGCTCTGGGGCCTCTGGTAGAGGACCCGAGCAGGATGAGATTTTATGTATGTATGTATGTATGTATGTATGTATGTATGTGTATATATATATATATATATATATATATATATATATAATATATATATATATATATATATATATATATATATATATATATATATATATATATATAATGACATGGTGCATATGTCTGTTTGACACTACACATTTAAACAGTTTGACATTTCTAGAGAGTTTTCTGGACAGTATCTCTGGACTGGTTTTGTTTTTCTCAGAGGAGCTGAGATCCTCTTCTCACTGGCTCTCACGGAGTCAAGGCATCTCCAAAGTACCATGTTTCCGGGGAAGGAGCTGTTCAGTCACCTGACCTCAGGGAGGCGGAACTTAGCCCTTTTCCAGCATCACGACGCCGTGACGGGGACTGCTCGAGACGCAGTGGTGCAAGACTATGGAAACAGGTACTTTACTAGTGCTACTGCTACTACTACTTTTACAACAACTGCTACTACTTCTACAATTACAGTTAACTACCAATACTAGTTCTACTAGTACTACAAATATGAGTACTACTACTGCTACTATTACCACTACTACCACTGCACTGCATAGCAGTAGTACAATACTACTACTATAGTACTAGTAGTGCAAAAATACTATAGTAATAGTACTGCAGTAAAGTACTACAGTAAAAGTAATACTGCAGTAAAGTACTACAGTTATGGTAGTACTGCAGTAAGTAATAGAGTAATAGTAGTATTTAATACTTAAGTGGTTCAGACTGAAAAATTTCTGTTTAAATGTGTTTCATGCTTCTAAAGGAGCCACCCACAGACGCCTCAGGTATGACGTCAGTGCTAGCACTGTTTACATCTAACATTAGCATTAGCATGAGCCTTAACGTTTCCATTAGCATAAGCCCTAACATTACCATTAGCAGTAGCCTTAACATTTGCCTTAGCTTTAACATTAGCATTATCCTTAGTGTTTTTTTATTTATTTTTAGAAATAGCAATAATCAGATTATGTCATCAGATTTGACAGTAACTTTAGCCTTATCTTTAGCATTAACCTAAGTTTTTTCATTCACCTTAGCTTTAACATTAGCCTTCGAATTAGCATTGACATTAGCCTTAGCGTTAGAGTTTGTATTAATTCCTGTATTTATACTGTGATGCTAACTGTGCTAACACAGAGTGCCTCATTTTCAAACATTTCCAAACAGTTGCTGCATTTACTGAAACACAAACACATCTGTACTTAAATCATGTTCTGTTTGACAACCACCAGAGGGCCCTCATAGTGACCAAAAACAAGTGTACACGTGTGTAACAGTTTTAAACATGTTTGTCCCGTGTTCTGCGGTCACATGTGTACAGGTGAAACCAGAAGTTCACATACACTATATAAAAAAACACGTTTGCTTTTTTTTTTCTCACTGTCTGACATAAAATCAGACTAAACTTTTCCTGTTTTAGGTTAGAATTAACAATATTATTTCTATCTGCTAAGTCTTTAGACTTTTTATCATGACTTTCAGTCAGAAATGTATATACAGTAAGATAACTATTTGTCATAACGGCAGGTACAGGAGCGGACCAAGGAATGCAGACTCGGGGCAATTTTACAGTGTTTATTAACAGTTTGTGAAATAATAAGAGTCAATATTCATTAAACACACGGGAGGCGAACCAGGCGTGCGGAGTGTTGAGCGGAAACGGGGAACACCAGGACCAGACGAAGACGAGGGGTGGACTGTACCGGAGCTGGAGCGCAGGGTCAGGAGCAGGAGCGAGCGAGGAAGCAGGAATCTGGGAAACAGCAAAATCCAGTAAGACACGAGTAGGCAGGTAATGGGATACAAATTTGAGCTGGAACATTCACGTTTACACGCGGACGATCTGGCTCCGAGTGTCATCTGCCGAGCCCTCATATACTCAACAGCAGGTGGTGATGATTGTGCTAATGCTCTCCAGGTGCGCACGGGAGGAGTAGGAACTCCGCCCAGCTCCGGATTCAGACAGGTAGGGGAGGGGGAAAGCACACAGGGAGACAGACAATGCAGGCATCATGACACTATTCATTTAAACAATTTGGGAAAACCCAGATGATGATGTCATGTCTTTGGAAGCTTCTGATTGGTTTATTGACACATTTGAGTTAATTAGAGACACACCTGTGGATGTGTCTGAAGCTCACCTGAAACACTCCTGAAACACTCTGCTTCTTTGTGTAACATCATGAACCCCATGATCAAAATAAATAATATCATGAAGTGAACTGTGGACCTGCTCAAGTCTGGTTCATCCTCGGTGCAGTTTCCGCCTGAAGGAGCCACGTTCATCTGTTCAATTAAACACAAGTATAAAGACCATGGGACTGTCCAGCGTCACACCGCTCAGGAAGGACACGTGTCCCAGAGACGAACGAGCTTTGGTCGGAAATGATCAACACAAGAAAAAAAGAAAAAGACCTGGTGAAGAAGCTGCTGAAGCTGTAAGAGTGTGTCATTATCCACAGTGAAACGAGGACTGAGGACATGGACTGAAAGGACAATCTGCAGGAAGAAGACATGACTCCAAAAGAAACAGAAAAAAGGACACTCTGCAGGAAGAAGACATGACTCCAAAAGAAACAGAAAAAAGGACACTCTGCAGGAAGAAGACATGACTCCAAAAGAAACAGAAAAAAGGACACTCTGCAGGAAGAAGACATGACTCCAAAAGAAACAGAAAAAAGGACACTCTGCAGGAAGAAGACATGACTCCAAAAGAAACAGAAAAAAGGACACTCTGCAGGAAGAAGACATGACTCCAAAAGAAACAGAAAAAAGGACACTCTGCAGGAAGAAGACATGACTCCAAAAGAAACAGAAAAAAGGACACTCTGCAGGAAGAAGACATGACTCCAAAAGAAACAGAAAAAAGGACACTCTGCAGGAAGAAGACATGACTCCAAAAGAAACAGAAAAAAGGACACTCTGCAGGAAGAAGACATGACTCCAAAAGAAACAGAAAAAACACAGTACAGTTTGTAAATGCACAGGGACAAAGAGCTTCATTTTTGGAGACATGTCCTTTGGTCCAAACTTGAACTGTTTGGCCAGAGCATTGTTACGTATGGAGGAAAAAGGGGGAAGCCTGAGAAAACCATTCTAACTGTGAAACACGGGGGTGACTGCATCATGTCGTGGGGTTGTTTTGCTGCAGGAGGGACTGGTGCACTTCACAAAACAGATGCATCAGGAGGAAAGAACATTATGTGGAAAAACTGAAGCAACATCTCAACACATCAGCAGGAAGTTAAAGCAACAAATGTGTCTTCAAATGGACAATGACCTGAAGCATACGGCCAAACAGGTGACAAAGAGGCTTAAGGATAACAAAGAGGCTTAAGGATAACAAAGTCAATGCCCCGATCTCAGTGAAAATGTAAAATGAAAATGTATGATCCGACCTGAAAAGGCCTGTGTGAGTGAGACGGACACAAACTTGTCTCAGTTATCCCAGTTCTGTCTGGACGAATGAGACAAAATATTTCACCCAAGTCTTACAGTTTAAAGGGAATGAAACCAAATACTAATGAAATGTATGTAAACTTAAGACTCTGAAGAAAGTCTTGTTAATCCTAACTGACCTAAAACAGGAAAAGTCTGATTTTATGTCAGACATAGAGAAAAAAAGCAAATGTGTCTTTTTATATAGTGTATGTAAACTTCTGGTTTCAATTGTGACTGTTTTAACCGTGTTTGTCCCGTGTTCTGTGTCTGTTTTCTGACCTTTATGAACAGATTAAACACAGTTTTTGAGTATTTATCAGTAAAACACTTTATATTCACTTTATATTCAAGAGTTTGGTTGGATCAATCTCAAACATGAGTCCAGAGTTTTATCCGTTAGCTGTTATCTGTTAGCTTTTATCCATTAGCTGTTAGCTTTTATCCATTATCTGTTTGTTTATTTTATTTTATTTATTTTATTTGAAGGACAATGTGCAGATACATTAAAAAGATGGCTGCACCAGATTTAGCTGTAGCTCTGTAGTCCTGGGTGTCACGAACATTAAAAAACAATTCACATATAAAAAGTGCAATACAAAAAACAATGTACAGTTGTGCAAAATTTTCAATACATAGTGCAAATTACAAGTTATTAAAGTGCAAGACATATGCAACAGATATCAGAATAAATACGGTGTAGTCGCTATCAGATGATACCCACGAGGGTAGCATCTGATAGCTCTGTACCTTATTGGTATTATAAATGTAAACAAGACAGTAATATGACACTAAGACAGTATAATAACACTCATGATCTGGTAATCTAGTGGCCATCAGATGGTACCCACGAGGGTAACATCTGATGGCCGAATACCCGTCTGGTATAGTTAGTGTGAGCAGGACTGATGGTCAAGAAGCCAGTTTTTGACAGCCCCTGAAAAGCTGTGATAATCTGCTATGTTCTTAAGATTTTCTGGAAGCCCGTTCCATTCCTTGATGGCTTTAAAAGAGAAGGCAGATTGAGAGAAAGCGGACTTTCTTGTAGGAACATTGCAGTCATTGCAGTTTGCTTTTATCCATTGGCTGTTAGCTGTTATATGTTTGCTTTTTTCCATAAGATGTTAGCTGTTAACTGTTTTCTGTTAGCTGTTAGCTTTTATCAGTTAGCTGTTATCTGTTAGCATTTATCCATTGGCTGTTAGCTGTTATATGTTTGCTTTCATCCATTAACTGTTAGATTTTATCCATTAGATGTTAGCTGTTATCTGTTAGCTTTAATCCATTAGCTGTTAGCTGTTGGCCCGTTCGCTGTTAGCTGTTAGCTTTTATCCGTTTGCTGTTAGCTTTTATCTGTTAGCTCTGCTGTTTTGAGTTAGGGTTTTATTCATTTTTACATCATCGTACAAAGTGTGTTTGTTGTTTAGACTCTTGAGCTCCATCCTGAACCTGCGACAGGTGATCCAGAGCTCCGCCCACTTCCTGCTTCTGTCTGACAAAAGCCAGTTCAACCCATCACAGCCCCTCCTGCAGACGGTGAGCTCCGATTGGCTGTGTCTCTTTCCACTGCAGATAAACATTTAGAAATAAGGTAAAAAACATCCATTCATATTCAGATGGGTTAGTCCTGGGTTAGTCCTGGTTTAGTCCAGGTTTTGGTCCGATTTAGTACTGGTTTAGTCCTGAGGGCCGAGCCCACGCCAGCTCCGCCCTCTGGAACTGCTGGACTCACTGCAGCTTTTCAAATCAATAAAAAGTGACGTGTTCAATGCGACATATGACCCAGAGCGTCGTCCTCCTCAGGTTGATTACTGTTTATGAAGAAAAAAAGAGCGAAATAAACCCTGTGTTTTATATTATTTATTATCATTATTATTGTTATTATTGTTTGTTTTCAGGATGAGGTCATTGCAGCTCACGATGCTCTGCCTCAGAAAACCACCATCAAAGTCAGTGACACGCCCAGGTACAGTGCCCCCTACTGCACACACAGATCTTCTCAGGTCCTGGCCTGGTCCTGATCTTGTCCGGTTCTGGTCTGGTTCTGGTCTGGTCCAGGTCTGGTCCTGGTCTGCTCCTGGTCTGGTCCTGGTCTGGTGTAACCGGTTCATATATATGTATAATTAATGTATAATTACACAAAATACTGCTTTTGTTTGTCACAGTTTTGTCCATACCTGGTGTTTTGATTTTATGTGCAGCCTTGGTCCTCCAGCCGCTTCTTCTTTGTTTTTCTTTCTTCTTTGTGTGTCCCTCGCCTTGCTCCTGGTATAAATTTGGGGTTTGACTCCCGCCTCTTCCCTTTGCAAACCCGTATTGGGAAGAGGTCAGTCATTCATTGTAATCCCAAGTGTCCTCTTTTAATTGTCTTTATCTTTGTATACATCTGTGGTTATATTTTATTTGTATTTAAGTTAATATTGATCTCCTGTGTCGTTTCGTTGTTTTTGTTTGTTAATGTGAGCAAGTGCGGGAAGATGTTGATATTCTCTATTGTCTTTTGTTGTATAGTGTGGGCTGGACCAATGTGTAGCGGCACGTGTTCATAAAGTTTTATACTTTTTATTGAACAGGTATGTTGTTGTTACCCTTTGCAAACCCGTACTGGGAAGAGATTAAAGGTTCAAAAGTAACCCTAACCCTAACCCTAACCCTTACAACACAACGCAGAAGTCCACCGGTCACACTGGTCCTGGTCTGGTTCTGGTCTGGTTCTGGTCTGGGCCTGGTCTGGTTCTGGTTCTGTTCTGGCCCTGGTCTGGTCCAGGTCTGGTTCTGGTCTGCTCCTGGTCTGGTTCTGGTCTGGTTCTGTTCTGGCCCTGGTCTGGTCCAGGTCTGGTTCTGGTCTGCTCCTGGTCTGGTTCTGGTCTGGTTCTGGTCTGGTCCTGGTCTGGTTCTGGTTCTGTTCTGGCCCTGGTCTGGTCCTGGTCTGGTCCTGGTCTGGTCCTGGTCTTGTTAAACTTTCTGTGTTTCAGGACGATTGTCGTGTACAATCCGCTTGAACAGCGCCGCATGACCGTCGTGACCATTACTGTGGATACACCTGATGTCACTGTCGTAGAAGCGCAAACAAACCGGCCAATCACAGCACAGATCTCTGCTGTGTGGGAGGAGCCAACACAAGCCTCCAGCAGCACCTTTCAGGTAAACAATACCCCTGGTTTAGTCTTGGTTTAGTCCTGATTTGGTCCTATTTTAGTCCTGGTTTGGTCCTGGTTTAGTCTTGGTTTAGTCTTGGTTTGGTCCTGTTTTAGTCCTGGTTTGGTCCTCTTTTAGTCCTGGTTTGGTCCTCTTTTGGTCCTGGTTTAGTCCTGGTTTGGTCTTGGTTTGGTCCTGTTTTAGTCCTGGTTTGGTCCTCTTTTAGTCCTGGTTTGGTCCTGGTTTAGTCCTAGTTTAGTCCTGGTTTAGTCCTGGGTTGGTCCTGGTTTGGTCCTGTTTAGTCATGGTTTAGTCATGGTTTAGTCCTGGGTTGGTCCTGGTTTAGTCCTAGTTTAGTCCTGGTTTAGTCCTGGGTTGGTCCTGGTTTGGTCCTGGTTTAGTTCTGTTTTAGTCCTGGTTTAGTCCTGTTTTAGTCCTGGTTTAGTCCTGGGTTGGTCCTGTTTTAGTCCTGGTTTGGTCCCCTTTTGGGCCTGGTTTGGTCCTGGTTTGGTCCTCTTTTAGTCCTGGTTTGGTCCTGGTTTAGTCCTGGTTTAGTCCTGGTTTAGTCCTGTTTTAGTCCTGTTTTAGTCCTGGTTTGGTCCTGGTTTAGTCCTGGTTTGGTCCTGGTTTTGTCCTGTTTTGGTCCTGGTTTAGTCCTGGTTTGGTCCTGGTTTAGTCCTGTTTTAGTCCTGGTTTGGTCCTGGTTTAGTCCTGGTTTGGTCCTGGTTTAGTCCTGTTTTAGTCCTGGTTTGGTCCTGCTTTAGTCCTGTTTTAGTCCTGGTTTGGTCCTGGTTTAGTCCTGTTTTAGTCCTGGTTTGGTCCTGGTTTAGTCCTGGTTTGGTCCTGGTTTAGTCCTGTTTTAGTCCTGGTTTGGTCCTGGTTTAGTCCTGGTTTGGTCCTGGTTTAGTCCTGTTTTAGTCCTGGTTTGGTCCTGGTTTAGTCCTGGTTTGGTCCTGGTTTAGTCCTGTTTTAGTCCTGGTTTGGTCCTGGTTTAGTCCTGGTTTGGTCCTGGTTTAGTCCTGGTTTGGTCCTGGTTTAGTCCTGGTTTAGTCCTGGTTTGGTCCTGGTTTAGTCCTGGTTTAGTCCTGGTTTAGTCCTGGTTTAGTCCTGGTTTGGTCCTGGTTTAGTCCTGTTTTAGTCCTGGTTTGGTCCTGCTTTAGTCCTGTTTTAGTCCTGGTTTGGTCCTGGTTTAGTCCTGGTTTAGTCCTGGTTTGGTCCTGGTTTAGTCCTGGTTTGGTCCTGGTTTAGTCCTGGTTTGGTCCTGGTTTAGTCCTGTTTTACTCCTGGTTTGGTCCTGGTTTAGTCCTGGTTTGGTCCTGGTTTAGTCCTGTTTTAGTCCTGGTTTGGTCCTGGTTTAGTCCTGTTTTGGTCCTGGTTTAGTCCTGGTTTGGTCCTGGTTTAGTCCTGTTTTAGTCCTGGTTTGGTCCTGGTTTAGTCCTGGTTTAGTCCTGGTTTGGTCCTGGTTTAGTCCTGTTTTAGTCCTGGTTTGGTCCTGGTTTAGTCCTGGTTTAGTCCTGGTTTAGTCCTGGTTTGGTCCTGGTTTAGTCCTGTTTTAGTCCTGGTTTGGTCCTGGTTTAGTCCTGGTTTGGTCCTGGTTTAGTCCTGTTTTAGTCCTGGTTTGGTCCTGGTTTAGTCCTGGTTTGGTCCTGGTTTAGTCCTGGTTTAGTCCTGGTTTGGTCCTGGTTTAGTCCTGTTTTAGTCCTGGTTTGGTCCTGGTTTAGTCCTGTTTTAGTCCTGGTTTGGTCCTGGTTTAGTCCTGGTTTAGTCCTGGTTTAGTCCTGGTTTAGTCCTGGTTTAGTCCTGGTTTGGTCCTGGTTTAGTCCTGTTTTAGTCCTGGTTTGGTCCTGGTTTAGTCCTGTTTTAGTACTGGTTTAGTCCTGGTTTGGTCCTGGTTTAGTCCTGTTTTAGTCCTGGTTTGGTCCTGGTTTAGTCCTGTTTTAGTCCTGGTTTGGTCCTGGTTTAGTCCTGGTTTGGTCCTGTTTTAGTCCTGGTTTAGTCCTGGTTTAGTCCTGTTTTAGTCCTGTTTTAGTCCTGTTTTAGTCCTGGTTTGGTCCTGGTTTAGTCCTGGTTTGGTCCTGGTTTTGTCCTGTTTTGGTCCTGGTTTAGTCCTGGTTTGGTCCTGGTTTAGTCCTGTTTTAGTGCTGGTTTGGTCCTGGTTTAGTCCTGGTTTAGTCCTGGTTTGGTCCTGGTTTAGTCCTGGTTTAGTCCTGGTTTAGTCCTGGTTTGGTCCTGGTTTAGTCCTGTTTTAGTCCTGGTTTGGTCCTGGTTTAGTCCTGGTTTAGTCCTGTTTTAGTCCTGGTTTGGTCCTGGTTTAGTCCTGGTTTAGTCCTGGTTTGGTCCTGGTTTAGTCCTGGTTTAGTCCTGGTTTGGTCCTGGTTTAGTCCTGTTTTAGTCCTGGTTTGGTCCTGGTTTAGTCCTGGTTTGGTCCTGGTTTAGTCCTGTTTTAGTCCTGGTTTGGTCCTGCTTTAGTCCTGTTTTAGTCCTGGTTTGGTCCTGGTTTAGTCCTGTTTTAGTCCTGGTTTGGTCCTGGTTTAGTCCTGGTTTGGTCCTGGTTTAGTCCTGTTTTAGTCCTGGTTTGGTCCTGGTTTAGTCCTGGTTTGGTCCTGGTTTAGTCCTGGTTTGGTCCTGGTTTAGTCCTGGTTTGGTCCTGGTTTAGTCCTGGTTTGGTCCTGGTTTAGTCCTGTTTTAGTCCTGGTTTGGTCCTGGTTTAGTCCTGGTTTGGTCCTGGTTTAGTCCTGGTTTAGTCCTGTTTTAGTCCTGGTTTGGTCCTGGTTTAGTCCTGTTTTAGTCCTGTTTTAGTCCTGGTTTGGTCCTGGTTTAGTCCTGTTTTAGTCCTGGTTTGGTCCTGGTTTAGTCCTGGTTTGGTCCTGGTTTAGTCCTGTTTTAGTCCTGGTTTGGTCCTGGTTTAGTCCTGGTTTGGTCCTGGTTTAGTCCTGTTTTAGTCCTGGTTTGGTCCTGCTTTAGTCCTGTTTTAGTCCTGGTTTGGTCCTGGTTTAGTCCTGTTTTAGTCCTGGTTTGGTCCTGGTTTAGTCCTGGTTTGGTCCTGGTTTAGTCCTGGTTTGGTCCTGGTTTAGTCCTGTTTTAGTCCTGGTTTGGTCCTGGTTTAGTCCTGGTTTGGTCCTGGTTTAGTCCTGGTTTAGTCCTGTTTTAGTCCTGGTTTGGTCCTGGTTTAGTCCTGGTTTAGTCCTGGTTTGGTCCTGGTTTAGTCCTGGTTTAGTCCTGTTTTAGTCCTGGTTTGGTCCTGCTTTAGTCCTGTTTTAGTCCTGGTTTGGTCCTGGTTTAGTCCTGGTTTGGTCCTCTTTTAGTCCTGGTGTGGTCCTGGTTTAGTCCTGGTTTGGTCCTGGTTTAGTCCTGGTTTGGTCCTGGTTTAGTCCTGGTTTAGTCCTGTTTTAGTCCTGGTTTGGTCCTGGTTTAGTCCTGGTTTAGTCCTGGTTTGGTCCTGGTTTAGTCCTGGTTTAGTCCTGTTTTAGTCCTGGTTTGGTCCTGCTTTAGTCCTGTTTTAGTCCTGGTTTGGTCCTGGTTTAGTCCTGGTTTGGTCCTCTTTTAGTCCTGGTGTGGTCCTGGTTTAGTCCTGGTTTGGTCCTGGTTTAGTCCTGGTTTGGTCCTGGTTTAGTCCTGTTTTAGTCCTGGTTTGGTCCTGCTTTAGTCCTGTTTTAGTCCTGGTTTGGTCCTGGTTTAGTCCTGTTTTAGTCCTGGTTTGGTCCTGGTTTAGTCCTGGTTTGGTCCTGGTTTAGTCCTGTTTTAGTCCTGGTTTGGTCCTGGTTTAGTCCTGGTTTAGTCCTGGTTTGGTCCTGGTTTAGTCCTGGTTTGGTCCTGGTTTAGTCCTGTTTTAGTCCTGGTTTGGTCCTGGTTTAGTCCTGGTTTGGTCCTGGTTTAGTCCTGTTTTAGTCCTGGTTTGGTCCTGGTTTAGTCCTGTTTTAGTCCTGGTTTGTTCCTGGTTTAGTCCTGTTTTGGTCCTGGTTTGGTCCTGGTTTAGTCCTGGTTTGGTCCTGGTTTAGTCCTGTTTTAGTCCTGGTTTGGTCCTGGTTTAGTCCTGGTTTAGTCCTGGTTTAGTCCTGGTTTGGTCCTGGTTTAGTCCTGTTTTAGTCCTGGTTTGGTCCTGGTTTGGTTCTGGTTG
Source organism: Periophthalmus magnuspinnatus (assembly GCF_009829125.3). Lineage (NCBI taxonomy): Eukaryota > Metazoa > Chordata > Actinopteri > Gobiiformes > Gobiidae > Periophthalmus > Periophthalmus magnuspinnatus. The sequence goes on from NC_047137.1 coordinate 19,499,313, forward strand.
TTTGTTGATGTGTCGTTGTCATGATGATTTGCAGCTCTCGTTCGTGGTGGACCTGCCCCCCCTTTCCCTCTCCGTGTACCATGTGACCACATCTTCCTCTGGCCCCGCTCCCAGGTCTCAGTACAGGGTTTTGGGGTCTGAGTTCCAGGCAGCCGGGTTCTCTGTGAGTCCGGTCCAGACTGAGTCCGACCTGAGCATCAGAAACTCTCACCTGGAAGTGTTTGGCTCCGCCCCCTCGGGACTCATGCAGGTGAGCAGCTCCGCCCCCTTTCACCTGTGCTTCTATTGGACCAATCAGGACGTAGAGTCCTGTTTGGTGTTTTCATAAGTCTCATTTCTGTTGGTGGCAACTCTCTCTCTCCCCTCCTCCCTCTCTACTCTCTCCTCCCTCTCTACTCTCCTCTCCCTCTGACTCTCTCTCTCTCTCACTCTCCTCCCTCTCTACTCTCCTCCCTGACTCACTCTCTCTCTCCACCCCTCCCTCTCTCCTCTCCTCCCTCTGACTCACTCCCTCTCTCCTCTCCTCCCTCTGACTCTCTCTCTCTCCTCCCCTCCCTCTGACTCTCTCTCTCCTCTCCTCCTTTTGTCTCACTCTCCTCCTCCTCCGTCTGTCTCACCTGTGCAGAAGCTCCGCCTCCCCTCCGGACAGGTGCGTCAGGTGCAGGTGCAGTTCCTGTGGTACGGCACGAGGAGCGACCACAGGGACAAGAGCGGAGCGTACCTGTTTCTCCCGGGAGATGAGGGGTCAAAGGTGAGCTGCTCCTCAAAGCTCCTGTCACATGGAGCATGTGAGATCTGTGTTCTCATGCTCCTCACAAACACGTTTATCACATGGAGCATGTGAGATCTGTGTTCTCATGCTCCTCACAAACACGTTTATCACATGGAGCATGTGAGATCTGTGTTCTCATGCTCCTCACAAACACGTTTATCACATTATTATTAGTCTGTCCACAACAAAACACACCTCCAGGTCTGTGATGAGGAAACAGTGTTTGAATAGATCAGAAAATAATCATATGGACCTTTAATAAAATGGAGTATTATTAGACCATTATTTTTCTCCAGTTTGCACTTTGCAGCTGATGTCATCAACATTCTCTGATGGTGTGATGCTAACAGTAGGTACTGCTCTGTCTGAAGCTCTGTTAACTTAAGGTTTATTTTAACACAATCTGACCATAAAGAGCTGATTTATCTGATCTGTGCTGTTACACAAGTCCCTCTCAAATAACACTTCATTCACAAGCTAGCTAGCATTTGTCTCATTGATATTCATGTTTGCAGCCGTATGATTGGTCGCAGCCTCCGGTGGTGCGGGTTTCTGTTGGTCCGGTGTTCTCTGACATTACTTCCTGTTTCCAACACGTCACTCACACAGTGCGGCTCTTTCACATTAAAGGTGAGGCTTTTACTTTGAAAACCCTGGCATTCCAGTCCCTTTGAATCACACCAGAGAAGGCAGGGGCCTCCCGAACCTGAGACGTCGCCTCAAAAAGAAAAACATTAAAGAGGGGGGTATTTCACAAATCTGGCTCCCTCATCAAAAACATGAAGAGGTTTTAGCTGTCATCCATGTTTGAGTAATCTAGCGATCTCTCTTGAGCCCTATTCAAACCCTCCTTACAGTTCAATTCAATTTATTTTTGTAAAGAGCCACTCAACTAAGAGCCAGAGCCACTAAAATAAGGGCCAGAGAGGGGTCCACCCGCGACAGGACGGTAGCCACTCCAGCCAGGCACCGGCTCACCCGGCCGGGCACCGGCTCATCCAGCCAGGCAAGGGAGGGTCCGGGTCCACAGAACAGGATCAGGGCACAGGAGGACATTTAGGGTCCAGTCATCACCGCGTGGTCAGCGGGAGGGCATCCGAAACAGTTGTACTCCCCAGAGGGGAGTGAACAGCAATGAACAAACTCCAGGTGAACTGAATAGTGAATGTTGTTGACAGAAAATAGGAGGAAACAGAGGATAGTCTCAGGTCTCCATACTTCCCCCAAAGCTGCTCATGAGGCAGCTTAACTTAAACTGCTGGTTTTATTTCTGCTCTTAACTGTCCTGGACATGAGCTCAGTCAAACGTTTTACGTCTGGTCTTAAATGTAGAGACTGTGGAGCCTCTTTAACATGGACAGGAGAACTTCCAGTGAGGCAGCACCATGTAAAGTCGTGTCTTGTCTAGCTCCACACAGATATTTTCTTTTAACAAATATTTCGCTTTGGAAATAGCGCAATGCTAATGCTAATGCTAACATACCTGGCCCAGCCTGCCCAGATGAGGACGCAGCAGTGACCAACAAGTTCTTAATGCAATCACTGCACTTAATCAAGAGTTGTTTGACAAAATAGATGAAAAAGCAAGACACAAGTGGAACTACGCAATGCAGTTGGGAAGATTGATCTGAGGCTGGATGCACAAACTGGAGTCAGTGAACATTCAGACGTTATCACTGCCTTGGAGTCGGATGTGTCAAGTGTGAAGAAGGATCTTGATCACTCCGTGTTTCACTCAGATTTTAACAGTAAGAGTAGAGGAGTGGCCATTTTTATACACAGGGATGTGCAATATGTGCAGACTAAGACACTAAAGGACAGAAATGACCACGATGGCTGGGGACCTGAACTGCACCTTGACTCCAGCCCATACCCCATAGAAGTAAATATCCTGTCTTTAACCTGCAGTGTGTCTTGCACTAAAGCACGAGGGTAGTGTTCACATATTTATCCTGTGAAGTATCTTGCTATAGGGCACGAGGGCAGGTCGATGCAGATCCAGAACACTGTGGACATCAGGTCAGAATTTAACAGGGAACTCGTAATGCGATTGGTCACCGACATCTCCAATGGGAACCGCTTCTTCTCTGACCTCAACGGCTTCCAGGTTAGTGGCTAATAGCTAGCAACTAATGGCTAACAGCTAATGGCTAACAGTATGGCTCAGTTTTGAACACATCTCTTAACCAGCTCAAACATATATTAAAGTAAATAAACGTGTAATAGTGCTTAGGTTTGATCAAACAAGAAAAGTTGAACAAACAAATCAGAGAATTTCCACATCTCCAGGTCCTCCCTAATCCCAGGACCTCCTCTATGACCTACTCCATGACCTTCTCCATGATTTCCACTAGAGCTCTATAACCTCCTCCATGATCTCCATGACCTCATCTCTAACCTCCTTCATGACCTCCTCCATGACCCCTATGACCCTCTCTGACCTCCCTTGGCTTTGGGTTAACTCTGAATGGGCTAGTGGATCAGGGTACTGTTTTGATGATGACCTCTATGACCTCCTCCATGACCTTCTTTATTACCTCTCCCATGACCTCCATGACCGCCTCCATGACCTCCTCTATAATCTTCTCTATGACCTCTATGACCTCCTCTATGATCTCCTGACGTCTATGACCTCCTTTCTGACCTCCTTCCAGACCTCCTCTATGACCTACTCCATGACCTCCTTCATGACTGCCTCCATGACCTTCTCCATGATCTCCTCTAGAGCTTTATAACCTCCTCCATGACCTAATTTTTGACCTCCTCCACGACCTCCTCTATGATCTCCCTCTAAATGGAGTAGTGGGTCAGGGCAGTGTTTCAAAGATGACCTCTATAACCTCCTCTATGACCTCCTTTATGACCTCCTCTATGACCGCCATGACCTCTTCTCTAACCTCCTTCATGACCTCTATGACCTCTCTGACCTCCTTTATGACCTCCTCTATGACCTCCTTTATAACCTCCTCTATGACCGCCATGACCTCTTCTCTAACCTCCTTCATGACCTCCATGACCTCTCTGACCTCCTTTATGACCTCCTCTATGACCTCCTTTATAACCTCCTCTATGACCTCCATGACCTCTTCTCTAACCTCCTTCATGACCTCTATGACCTCTCTGACCTCCTTTATGACCTCCTCTATGACCTCCTTTATAACCTCCTCTATGACCTCCTCTATGACCTCTTCTCTAACCTCCTTCATGACCTCTATGACCTCTCTGACCTCCTCTCTGACCTCCTTTATAACCTCCTCTGTGACCTCCATGACCTCTTCTCTAACCTCCTTCATGACCTCTATGACCTCCTCTCTGACCTCCCTTAGGTTAGAGTTAACCCTAAATGGGGTAGTGGGTCAGGGCAGTGTTTTGATAGTGTTTCAAACAAAGTAAATTAAAATAAAACTCCTGAAAACCTGATTTCTTTTTGTGTTTCAGATGCTGCAGAGACGGACTCTCAGTAAACTTCCTCTTCAGGCGAATTTCTACCCCATGACCTCAGCAGCTTTTCTCCAAGACGAGGAACAGACCAGAGACCAGAGCCGGAGCAGACTCACCCTCCTGTCAGCACAGAGCCAAGCTGTGGCTGCACTAAAGCCAGGTACAGACCAGGTCTAAACCAGGACTAAACTGGGTCTAGACCAGGACTAAACCAGGTCTAAACCAGGACTAAACTGGGTCTAGATCAGCACTAAACCAGGTCTAAACCAGGACTAAACTGGGTCTAGACCAGGACTAAACCAGGTCTAAACCAGGACTAAACTGGGTTTAGATCAGCACTAAACCAGGTCTAAACCAGGACTAAACTGGGTCTAGACCAGGACTAAACTGGGTCTAGACCAGGACTAAACCAGGTCTAAACCAGGACTAAACCAGGTCTAGACCAGGACTAAACTGGGTCTAGACCAGGACTAAACCAGGTCTAAACCAGGACTAAACCAGGTCTAGACCAGGACTAAACCGGGTCTAGACCAGGACTAAACCAGGTCTAAACCAGGACTAAACTGGGTCTAGATCAGTACTAAACCAGGTCTAAACCAGGACTAAACTGGGTCTAGATCAGTACTAAACCAGGTCTAAACCAGGACTAAACTGGGTCTAGACCAGGACTAAACCAGGTCTAAACTGGGTCTAGACCAGGACTAAACCAGGTCTAAACCAGGACTTAACTTGGTACAGACCAGCTCTAAACCAGGACTAAACTGGGTCTAGACCAGGTCTAAACCAGGTCTAAACTGGGTCTAGATCAGGACTAAACCAGGACTAAACAGAACTAAATCTGATCTAAACCGGCTCTAAACCAGCTCCTAACCAGGGCTAAATCAGGACTAAATCAGGACTAAATCAGGTCTAAACCAGAACTAAACCAGTACTAAACCAGGACAAAATGAGATCTAAACCAGGACTAAATCAGGGCTAAACCAGGACTAAACCAAGATTAAATCAGGTCTAAAGCAGGACTAAACCAAGGTTAGGGCTCCTGGCTAAACCAGGAGTTAAAAGGAGTAAATCAAGTCTAAACCAGGCCTAGACCAGGCCTAGACCAGGTCTTGACCAGGACTAAACCAGGTCTAAACCAGGTCTTAAACAGGTCTTAACCAGGTCTAAACCAGGACTAAACCAGGTCTTTCTCTGCAGGAGTCCTGGAGGTGGTGTTGGACCGCAGGCTGCAGCAGGACGATAATCGAGGACTGGGCCAAGGCGTGACAGATAACAAGCTCACACAGAGTCTGTTCCATCTGCTGCTAGAGGTACCACCTAACCCCGCCCCCTACCACCTAACCCCACCCCTAACCCAGAGTTTGTTCCATCTGCTGCTGTAGATACCACCTACCTCCGCCCCCTACCACATATCCCCCGTCACCATTAAAAATGTATGAGCCCAAAATAGCGCCCCCTGTAGGGAGAGTGGGGACTTTCAGACACAGCCTGTGTTTTCTTTTTAACACTATTTCCTGGTCTGGACTTTTGCTGCTTTGCGTCTAAGTGTGGGCCTAAACCAGGACTAAACCAGAACTAAACCAGGACTAAACTAGGACTAAACTAGGTCTACACCAAGTCTAAACCAGGACTAAAGCAGGTCTACACCAACTCTAAACCAGGTCTACACCAACTCTAAACCAGGTCTAAACCAGGACTAAACTAGGTCTACACCAAGTCTAAATCAGGTCTAAACCAGGACTAAACCAGGACTAAACCAGGTCTACACCAACTCTAAACCAGGTCTAAACCAGGACTAAATTAGGTCTACACCAAGTCTAAACCAGATCTAAACCGGGACTAAACCGGGACTAAACCGGGACTAAACCAGGACTAAACTGGGTCTACACCAGGTCTACACCAGGTCTACACCAGATCTAAACCAGGACTAAACCAGGACTAAACCAGGACCAAACCAGGACTAAACTAGGTCCAAACCAGGTCTAAACCAGGACTAAACTAGGTCTACACCAAGTCTAAACCAGGACTAAACCAGGAATAAACCAGGTCTAAACCAGGACTGAACTAGGTCTACACCAAATCTAAACCAGGTCTAAGCCAGGACTAAACCAGGACTAAACCAGGACTAAACAAGGACTAAACCAGAACTAAACCAGGACTAAACTAGGTCTAAACCAGGTCTAAACCAGGTCTAAACCAGGTCTAAACCCGGTCTAAACCTGGACTAAACCTGGACTAAACCTGGACTAAACCTGGACTAAACCAGGTCTACACCAGGTCTAAACCAGGACTAAACCAGGACTAAACCAGGTCTACACCAGGTCTACACCAGGTCTAAACTAGGACTAAACCAGGACTAAACCAGGACTAAACCAGGACTAAACCAGGACTAAACCAGGTCTAAACCAGGACTAAACCAGGACTAAACTAGGTCTAAATGTGAGTCTAAACCAGGCTGAAACTAGAGCTAAACCAGGTCTAAAACAGGTCTAAATATGAGTCTAAACCAGGACTAAATGTGGACTAAACGTGGACTAAACCAGGACTAAACCAAGTCTAAACTAGGTCTACACCAGGTCTGAGAGTGGGTCTAAGACCTGGTGTAGACCTGGTGTAGACCTGGTGTAGACCTGGTGTAGACCTGGTGTAGACCTGGTGTAGACCTGGTGTAGACCTGGTTTAGACCTGGTGTAGACCTGGTGTAGACCTGGTTTAGACCTGGTTTAGACCTGGTTTAGGTCTACACTAGATCTAAGTGTGGGGGACTCTGTGACTCTGGATCATTTGAGTTTAAACCTGTTGAAACGTCAGAGCATCTGAAAACCTGAAGATAAAGACTCCTAACCATGTCTCCTCTCTCCTCGTCTCCTCGTCCCCTCTTCTCTCTCCTCATCTCCTTTCTCAATGTCTCCTCTTCCCTTATGTCCTTGTCTCCTCTCTCCTTGTCTCCTACAGGAAGTGGGTGTACCCTGGGGGTCTCACCTGTCGCTGCTCTCTCACCTGAGCTCGCTGTCAATCACTCACCCTGCCGTGACCATGGCAACACCTGGAATCTCTGCCCACCCACCCCAGCTCCGCCCCTTCATCGCCATTGACTCCTCCCTCCCATGTGACTTGCACCTCCTCAACATGAGAACCCTGGAGAATCAACAGGTGAGATCCTTTTAGCGTGAACATGAGATGTTTAAGGTTAGTACTTCCCACGTTTTCCACGTTTCATCGAGCGAGTGAAGCGTTTTCCACGTTTCATCGAGCAGGCCAAGCATTTTCCATGTTTCATTGCACAGGCGAACATTCTCCACGGTTCATCGAGCGAGTGAAGCGTTGTCCACATTTCATCAAGTGGGCGAAGCATTTTCCACGTTTAAAGCGGATACAGCGGTGCGAACGCGGCGAAGGGGCTTTTAAGCATTAACAACAAGTGTGAAGAATGAGCGGCGTTTAACGCGAGGGAAGCACAGAGCGACCACAGCGAGCACCGAAGGCGTCGTATTTACGGCCTGATTGGATCTGTATTAATCACGTGTCCTTTTAAATAGAGGATTCGGCGCGGGCTGAGCTGCTCTTTCATCAAACCCATGTTCATGATCCATGTTCATGATCCATGTTTATTTTTATGATGAAACTCTGTCACATGTCAATGAGAAAAGTCTCATCTGAAAGTTTCATCACTAAAGTCAATGTGTCCTCTTTTGTCTCATTAGTGTTTTTGACAAAATTTTTAATACATTTTTTTTAGAAAGCCCAGGCCGACCCTTCCTGTATGTGTTTTATAAGATTTTTTGAATAATAATAATAATAATAATAATAGTGTAGTAGTATAGTATATGTATACTTTACGTACCTCTTTTAACAAGGTCAATGAGTCTAAATATACCCCTATAGAATGTGTCATTTTAAGGGCTTCAAACATCATAACTCCAGCAACTACAAGGATGAAAAAATTCAATTCAACTCAATTAATTTTTGTAAAGCCCAAAATCACAACAGCAGTTGCCGCTTTTTGGCTGAACATGAAAATTAATTTAACCAACAGAAAGTTAGAAAATCAACAATGAAAGAGAAACAGACAAGCAAATTAATCAACAGAAAACAAGTAAATGGAGATGTGTCCTAGAGCGCCCCCTGTCCTTAGACCCTCCTCCTGCAGGAACCACTGTCCCAGAGCGCCCCCTGTCCTTAGACCCTCCTTTTCAGCAAGGAAAAACCAAAAAAAAAAAAAAAACAGTGGAGAAAAAGAGAAACCTCGAGGAGAACCACAGTGAAGGAGAGATCCACTCCCATGGAGGAACAGCTGCAGATGTGTCCACGACTAATGTGCATCAGTTAAGAGCCAGAGCCACTCAATTAAGAGCCAGAGCCACTCAACGAGCGAACAGAGCATCCAACTAAAGAAACAGAGCGTCCAACAAGAGAACAGAGCATCCAATGCCATAACCAAGCATCCAGTGTGTGAACAGAGTGTCCAGCCCATGAACAGAGCATCCAATGAGCAAACAGAGGGTCCACCGCATGAACGCTCAAGACGTGCGGCATCAATATTAGGTTGCCGCCACTCTGACGCTTGAAAACGCGCAGCAGATACACAGGGTGGCCTAGACACGTGTCCACCATAGACTTTAGACGTAAACTGGACACCCTGCGGGCATCAGGGTGTCCATAAGGCTCTCATGTTCACTCTCTAAGGCTCTCATGCTTTCATTATGGTTATGATCCTGACTGTTCTTATCATGTGACACAGGAAGCAGGAAGTCCGTCGCAGGAAGTAGCTCTGCTGTTGCACAGGAAGGGCTTTGACTGCAGCTCTGCCCCGGACCCGGAGCCCAAATGCACATGGAGTGTGCACGAGGAGGTACTTTTTCTCTTTTAGCAAGGTTAGGTTAGGGCATCTGGCTTAGCTCAAAGCTGAGTGAGATGTGATAGGAGCTGTCGTTGTCTAAGTTAGAAAGAGTCAAACTTAGATCTGACACACCTGAGACTACAGAACACAGGCCAAACACATGTGTGACCACAGAACACAGGACAAACACATGTGTGACCACAGAACACAGGACAAACACATGTGTGACCACAGAACAGGGCCAGAAAGGGCCAGAGCCGCTCAACTAAGGGCCAGAGCCGCTTAACTAAGAGCCAGAGGGAGGCCCGTCCACAGCAGGGCCAGAGCCACTCCAGCCAGGCACTGGGTCATCCAGCCAGGTGAGGAAAGGGAGTGCCAGGCGAGATGTGTGACTGCAGAACACGGGACAAACACTCTTAAAATAGCTACACATGTTATTAAAAAGGGGCAAATCGGGCAGTGATTGTAGCCTGTCTTTCATTTACACCTGTCTCACAGGGGGTTTACCTGGAGCGTTAAAGTCAGTATAAAACATTTTTTTATAAAACCTTTTTGTTGTTCTCAGATAAACTTGTCCCAGGTCCTGGCGCCGCTCCATCTGCGCTCGCTGCGTCAGTCTGGACTCACTCTGCTGCAATTGGATGACCAGCCAGTATCTGCCCAGCAACAGGAGTATGTGCACAAAATCCCACCAATGGAAATCCGCGCTTTCAGAGTGCAGCTGCAGTGAGCAACCAATCAGAGACCAGTATCAGGGAGAGGACCAATTAGAAGCGAGTGTGAGGTGACCACAGGCATGAATGTGACGTGAGACAGTTCAGACTTTAAATGCTTTAACACGAGAATGTCTCCTGAGAGAATGTATTTATAAAAATATGTTTTTATGTAGAAGTTTTTAAAATGAAGAGTGGGGTGGGGTGTTCTTATTACCGGGTTTGGGTTAATGAATCTCATATTGACCTGTCTCTAGTCCATTCCCGTTATGGGCTGGACACAAGGAGGAGATGTCGCTGCTCTATTCATTTCCAATGAGACGTTCTGTTACACTGTGGAAATGGGCAGTGTCCCTCAGCACTACAGCCAATCAGAGAGGGCTTCAGAGAGCACTGAGCTGGACACAGTATATTCACTGTGTGATTATCTTTTTCACAAACCACTACAGGAAAATATCAAAGAAAGCCAGTGCTTTCCTGCCCTTCCTTTAGCAACACTGTCAATCAAACCTGTTGCTAATGCTAGCGGGAGCAACCTCTGGGAAAAAAGGTGCCCGATTGGTCTGTTACTAATTCATATCTTGATTTGGAGGACAAAATAGTTAAATAAAAACCTCAAGATCATGTAGAGTGGGTTAAAAACAAAATATTTAGGTCAGGTCTACAGTTTTTTACACAGAAAGTGAATTGGGGCCAGAGTTGAGTTGCTCCCATGCTCACTTCCTTTTAGAAACACGGCTAACAGGTTAGCTATGTCCCTTTTATATATATTTATATATATAATATATATATATATTTACATATATATATATGTCTATGGCCTGAATGCTCCCCGGGGACTTTGTTCACCTTAGCCACTGTCTTCTCTTAGTGGCATAACCTGTAAGGTTTGCCACTACACCCCCTCTCACCAGGGGATAACCGTTTCAAACCTCACACAGCCCTGTCAGTCCAACTGACAGACCAGGGCATCTGGAGTAAAACCTGAGCCGAGCCTAAAGCTCCCAGTGTCGGATGAGTTGAAGCCACTGTTACACTGCCCTCTTCTATGAGGAGAAGGTTTAAATGTGAAGGAATCGTTCTGTTTATCTCTGTACATGTTTCTACTGTGCTCTTTTTAAATTCAATAAAGGATTTTAATTTGTGGCTCCTCGATTTTCTGTAGAATTTTTAAATAATTAATAATGTATATATATATATATATGTATGTGTGTGTAAACCGTCAGTCATCCAGGTCTGATCCATAGCAAAAGACAAAGTTTAAATCTGTCAACTGGACAAATCGTTGTAGGAGTGAATTCAATTCAATTCATTTTATTTTTGTAATGCCCAAAATCACAACAACAGTTGTCTCGAAGGGTGTTCATGTTTTGGTTGATGGGGGAAACCGGAGTACCCGGAGGAAACCCATCCAGACACGAGGAGAAACATGCAAAACTCCACACAGAAAGGCCTGGGCGACCCGGGGATCAACCAAACCTTCTGCTGTGAGACATGAGCCACTCAGCCACCGTGCTGCCTACACACAAAAACAAACAGGAAAATCAAACAACAGGAAAATCAGACAAAACAAGAAAAATCGGCCAGGCGAGGATGAGGGAGGGGGGCGGAGGAGGGCCAGGCGAGGAGGAGGAAGACCAGGCAAGGAGGAGGTCCAACAGGTGAGAACTGGTTAAAACACATAAAGATCCTGAGACAGAATGTTTTCTTTAAATCTTGTTTAAATTTTTTACAGACGGCCACAGCTTTACAGGCTCTGGGGCTCAAAGGCATAATTCACACTCGTGTCATGTTGGAAAGTATCTGGGTGTGTAGAAACGAGCCAATCAGGATCAAACTGGCTGATTTTGGCCAATGTATTAGGAGGAAAAAGGCACTACCAGGCATGAGAGTTAAACATGTCAGCTGCAGATAAGGCAGACTGTACTGTACTATGAACAGAGGGGGGTAGAACAGGCAAAAATGGGAATTAAGTAAGAGTTAGGTCTGTCATGATAACAAAAATCCAAGTGTGATATATTGCTTAAATAAATATAGATGATACATGATAATATTGAAACTAACTCAATAACCCTAAAACAAAATTATATGTTTAAAAAATGCTGAAAATTGCAGAATGAAACACTTTAATAGTTTGTATCTATAATGAGTCGTAGAGGTGATTTATTAAACAGTTCAAATCTAATCGTAGTACAGAAAAATTATAAATAGTCTACACTACAAAGAAAGAGGACCCACAGTATAGACTGACCCCCAAAAATGATGGTTCCAGCTCTAGATGTAATGAACAATAAGGTGATATAGTAACTATTGTGACAAGCCTATGTAATGTTACTTTAAAATAATAATACTCAAAATAATGGCAAAAAAAAAGAAACTAAGTATTTGGGGAAACTATAACTTGGATACTGACGGGTCAGATGAAGAGCGGTTCAGAAGCCCCTTATGACGAGTGTAAAAACAAGGCCGTTTACGTCGCCCGGACCGGCGTCACCGGGGCCCCACCCTGGAGCCAGGCCTGGGGTGGGTGTTCGACAGTGAGCGCCTGGTGGCCGGGCCTTTCCCCACGGGGCCTGGCCGGGCTCAGCCCGAAGGAGTGACGTGGGGCCATCCTCATGTGGACCCACCACCCGCGAGAGGATCCGTAAGGGGCCGGTGCTTGAAGATCTGGGCGGCAGTCGAAGGCGGGGGCCTCGATGACCGGATCTCTGGACATGGAGACTAGCTCTGGGGACATGGAATGTCACCTCACTGGGGGGGAAGGAGCCGGAGCTTGTGTGGGAGGTTGAGCGTTACCGACTAGATATAGTCGGCCTCGCCTCCACGCACAGCTTGGGCTTTGGAACCCAACTTCTTGAGAGGGGCTGGACTCTCCATTTCTCTGGCATTGCCCGTGGGAAGAGGCGGCGAGCTGGTGTGGGCTTGCTCATTGCCCCACAGCTCAGCCGCTTCGTGTTGGGGTTCACTCCGGTGAACGAGAGGGTCGCGTCCCTGCGCCTTCAGGTCGGGGACAGGTCTCTCACTGTTGTGTCGGCCTACGGGCCAAGCAGCAGTGCAAAGTACCCGGCCTTCTTGGAGTCCCTGGGAGGGGTACTAGACAGTGCACCAACCGGGGACTCCGTTGTTCTCCTGGGGGACTTCAACGCCCATGTGGGTAACAACAGTGACACCTGGAGGGGCATGATTGGGAAGAACAGCCTCCCTGATCTGAACCCGAGCGTTGTTTTGTTATTGGACTTCTGTGCTAGTCACAGTTTGTCCATAACAAACACCATGTTCGAGCACAAGGTCCATCAGTGCACGTGGCACCAGGACACTCTAGGTCGGAGGTCGATGATCGACGTCGTGTCGTGTCATCTGACCTCCGACCGCGTGTCTTGGACACTCGGGTGAAGAGAGGGGCTGAGCTGTCAACCGATCACCACCTGGTGGTGAGTTGGATCCGCTGGCGGAGGAGGAAGCCGGACAGACCTGGCAGACCCAAGTGTATTGTAAGGGTCTGTTGGGAACACCTGGCAGAGCCCTCTGTCAGGGGGGTCTTCAACTCACACCTCCGGGAGAACTTCTCCCTGATCCCGGGGGAGGCTGAAGACATGGACTCCGAGTGGGCCATGTTCTCTACCTCTATTGTCAATGCGGCTGCTCGTAGCTGTGGTCGTAAGGTCTGTGGTGCTTGTCGCGGCGGCAATCCCCGAACCCGGTGGTGGACACCGGAAGTAAGGGATGCCGTCAAGCTGAAGAAGGAGTCCTATCGAGCCTTGTTGGCTCGTGGGACTCCTGAGGCAGCCGATGAGTACCGGCGGGCCAAGTGGGCCAAGTGTGCCGTGGCTCGTGCGGTCGCAGAGGCAAAAACTCGGGGTTGGGAGGAGTTCAGGGAGGCCATGGAGAAGGACTATCGGACGGCCTCAAAGTAATTCTGGCAAACCGTCAGACGCCTCAGGAGGGGGAAGCAGTGCTTCACCAACTCTGTTTACAGTGCGGGTGGAGAGGCTGCTGACCTCGACTGGGGATGTTGTCGGGCGGTGGAAGGAATACTTTGAGGATCTCCTCAATGCCCCCGTCATGTCTTCCGAGGAGGAAGCAGAGACTGGGGACCTGGAGGCGGACTCGTCCATCACCCTGGCTGAAGTCACCGAGGTGGTTAGCTGTCATGATCCGCACTGTCCGCTCCTGGTTTTACTCCTGTCCTGCTCTTTCCCTCCCTCACCTGCCAGATCTGGGCTGGGCTCCTGGCTCCTCCTGCGCGCACCTGCAGCCCATCAGTGCAATCAACACACCTGCTGTGCATAAAAGGAGAAGAGACTCGGAGCGGGATCTTTGTCATGTCACGTCTTTCCTGCCTGCGTTCCTGTCGTCCCTGTGTTTTTGTCGTGCTCCGGTCCTGGATGTCTCCTGCCTGCTCTGCCCTACGCCCGTCTGGTCTGCCTGTCGTCCTGTGGTCCCTTCAGTTCCCCGGTCCCTGTGTTTCCTGTGTTCCTGCTCACCTGCTCACCTCCGGATCACCCGCTGTTTGTACTTGTCCTATCCTTACAATAAATCCTGTAAATATTCCCCGAGTCTGCATCCTTTGGTCCGCTACACTCACCCGTTAAGACATTAGCAAGCTCCTCAGTGGCAAGGCTCCGGGGGTGGACGAGATCCGTCCCGAGTACCTCAAGTCTCTGGATGTTGTGGGACTGTTTTGGCTGACACGTCTCTGCAACATCGCGTGGCGGTCGGGGACAGTACCACTGGAGTGGCAGACCGGGGTGGTGGTCCCTCTGTATAAGAAGGGGGACCGGAGGGTGTGTTCCAATTACAGGGGAATCACACTCCTCAGCCTTCCCGGTAAGGTCTACTCCAGGGTACTGGAGAGGAGAATCTGACCGATAGTCGAACCTCGGATTCAGGAGGAGAAGTGTGGTTTTCGTCCCGGTCGTGGAACACTGGACCAGCTCTATACTCTCCATCGGGTCCTTGAGGGTTCATGGGAGTTTGCCCAACCAGTCCACGTGTGTTTTGTAGATTTGGAGAAGGCATTCCACCGTGTCCCTCGTGGTGTCCTTTGGGGACTGCTCCGGGAGTATGGGGTCCGGGGCCCTTTGCTAAGGGCTGTCCGGTCCCTGTATGACCAGAGCAGGAGCTGTGTTCGCATTGCCGGCAATAAGTCAGACCTGTTCCCGGTGCATGTTGGACTCCGCCAGGGCTGCCCTTTGTC
>NC_047137.1:19524275-19526775 GCF_009829125.3 Periophthalmus magnuspinnatus
GGTTAGGGTTAGGGTTAGGGTTAGGGTTAGGGTTAGGGTTAGGGTTAGGGTTAGGGTTAGGGTTAGGGTTAGGGTTAGGGTTAGGGTTAGGGTTAGGGTTAGGGTTAGGGTTAGGGTTAGGGTTAGGGTTAGGGTTAGGGTTAGGGTTAGGGTTAGGGTTAGGGTTAGGGTTAGGGTTAGGGTTAGGGTTAGGGTTAGGGTTAGGGTTAGGGTTAGGGTTAGGGTTAGGGTTAGGGTTAGGGTTAGGGTTAGGGTTAGGGTTAGGGTTAGGGTTAGGGTTAGGGTTAGGGTTAGGGTTAGGGTTAGGGTTAGGGTTAGGGTTAGGGTTAGGGTTAGGGTTAGGGTTAGGGTTAGGGTTAGGGTTAGGGTTAGGGTTAGGGTTAGGGTTAGGGTTAGGGTTAGGGTTAGGGTTAGGGTTAGGGTTAGGGTTAGGGTTAGGGTTAGGGTTAGGGTTAGGGTTAGGGTTAGGGTTAGGGTTAGGGTTAGGGTTAGGGTTAGGGTTAGGGTTAGGGTTAGGGTTAGGGTTAGGGTTAGGGTTAGGGTTAGGGTTAGGGTTAGGGTTAGGGTTAGGGTTAGGGTTAGGGTTAGGGTTAGGGTTAGGGTTAGGGTTAGGGTTAGGGTTAGGGTTAGGGTTAGGGTTAGGGTTAGGGTTAGGGTTAGGGTTAGGGTTAGGGTTAGGGTTAGGGTTAGGGTTAGGGTTAGGGTTAGGGTTAGGGTTAGGGTTAGGGTTAGGGTTAGGGTTAGGGTTAGGGTTAGGGTTAGGGTTAGGGTTAGGGTTAGGGTTAGGGTTAGGGTTAGGGTTAGGGTTAGGGTTAGGGTTAGGGTTAGGGTTAGGGTTAGGGTTAGGGTTAGGGTTAGGGTTAGGGTTAGGTTAGGGTTAGGGTTAGGGTTAGGGTTAGGGTTAGGGTTAGGGTTAGGGTTAGGGTTAGGGTTAGGGTTAGGGTTAGGGTTAGGTTAGGGTTAGGGTTAGGGTTAGGGTTAGGGTTAGGGTTAGGGTTAGGGTTAGGGTTAGGGTTAGGGTTAGGGTTAGGGTTAGGGTTAGGGTTAGGGTTAGGGTTAGGGTTAGGGTTAGGGTTAGGGTTAGGGTTAGGGTTAGGGTTAGGGTTAGGGTTAGGGTTAGGGTTAGGGTTAGGGTTAGGGTTAGGGTTAGGGTTAGGGTTAGGGTTAGGGTTAGGGTTAGGGTTAGGGTTAGGGTTAGGGTTAGGGTTAGGGTTAGGGTTAGGGTTAGGGTTAGGGTTAGGGTTAGGGTTAGGGTTAGGGTTAGGGTTAGGGTTAGGGTTAGGTTAGGGTTAGGGTTAGGGTTAGGGTTAGGGTTAGGGTTAGGGTTAGGGTTAGGGTAGGGTTAGGGTTAGGGTTAGGGTTAGGGTTAGGGTTAGGGTTAGGGTTAGGGTTAGGGTTAGGGTTAGGGTTAGGGTTAGGGTTAGGGTTAGGGTTAGGGTTAGGGTTAGGGTTAGGGTTAGGGTTAGGGTTAGGGTTAGGGTTAGGGTTAGGGTTAGGGTTAGGGTTAGGGTTAGGGTTAGGGTTAGGGTTAGGGTTAGGGTTAGGGTTAGGGTTAGGGTTAGGGTTAGGGTTAGGGTTAGGGTTAGGGTTAGGGTTAGGGTTAGGGTTAGGGTTAGGGTTAGGGTTAGGGTTAGGGTTAGGGTTAGGGTTAGGGTTAGGGTTAGGGTTAGGGTTAGGGTTAGGGTTAGGGTTAGGGTTAGGGTTAGGGTTAGGGTTAGGGTTAGGGTTAGGGTTAGGGTTAGGGTTAGGGTTAGGGTTAGGGTTAGGGTTAGGGTTAGGGTTAGGGTTAGGGTTAGGGTTAGGGTTAGGGTTAGGGTTAGGGTTAGGGTTAGGGTTAGGGTTAGGGTTAGGGTTAGGGTTAGGGTTAGGGTTAGGGTTAGGGTTAGGGTTAGGGTTAGGGTTAGGGTTAGGGTTAGGGTTAGGGTTAGGGTTAGGGTTAGGGTTAGGGTTAGGGTTAGGGTTAGGGTTAGGGTTAGGGTTAGGGTTAGGGTTAGGGTTAGGGTTAGGGTTAGGGTTAGGTTAGGGTTAGGGTAGGGTTAGGGTTAGGGTTAGGGTTAGGGTTAGGGTTAGGGTTAGGGTTAGGGTTAGGGTTAGGGTTAGGGTTAGGGTTAGGGTTAGGGTTAGGGTTAGGGTTAGGGTTAGGGTTAGGGTTAGGGTTAGGGTTAGGGTTAGGGTTAGGGTTAGGGTTAGGGTTAGGGTTAGGGTTAGGGTTAGGGTTAGGGTTAGGGTTAGGGTTAGGGTTAGGGTTAGGGTTAGGGTTAGGGTTAGGGTTAGGGTTAGGGTTAGGGTTAGGGTTAGGGTTAGGGTTAGGGTTAGGGTTAGGGTTAGGGTTAGGGTTAGGGTTAGGGTTAGGGTTAGGGTTAGGGTTAGGGTTAGGGTTAGGGTTAGGGTTAGGGTTAGGGTTAGGGTTAGGGTTAGGGTTAGGGTTAGGGTTAGGGTTAGGGTTAGGGTTAGGGTTAGGGTTAGGGTTAGGGTTAGGGTTAGGGTTAGGGTTAGGGTT
>NC_047138.1:0-2500 GCF_009829125.3 Periophthalmus magnuspinnatus
TAGCAAATATTCAAACGAGAACTTTGAAGGCCGAAGTGGAGAAGGGTTCCATGTGAACAGCAGTTGAACATGGGTCAGTCGGTCCTAAGAGATGGGCGAACGCCGTTCGGAAGGGTGGGGCGATGGCCTACGTCGCCCCCGGCCGATCGAAAGGGAGTCGGGTTCAGATCCCCGAATCTGGAGTGGCGGAGATAGGCGCCGCGAGGCGTCCAGTGCGGTAACGCAAACGATCCTGGAGAAGCTGGCGGGAGCCCCGGGGAGAGTTCTCTTTTCTTTGTGAAGGGCAGGGCACCCTGGAATGGGTTCGCCCCGAGAGAGGGGCCCGTGCCCTGGAAAGCGTCGCGGTTCCGGCGGCGTCCGGTGAGCTCTCGTCGGCCCTTGAAAATCCAGGGGAGAAGGTGTAAATCTCGCGCCAGGCCGTACCCATATCCGCAGCAGGTCTCCAAGGTGAACAGCCTCTGGCATGTAAGGACAAGGTAGATAAGGGAAGTCGGCAAGTCAGATCCGTAACTTCGGGATAAGGATTGGCTCTAAGGGCTGGGTCGGTCGGGCTGGGGTGCGAAGCGGGTCTGGGCACGTGCCGCGGCTGGTGGAGCAGTCGCCCCGTCGCCCGCCCCCCCCCGCCGCTGGAAGCGCGGTGTGCGGCCCGCCCCGTGGGGCCACCCGCTGCCGGCCTCGGCCGGTCTGCGGGAGGTTCCTGCGGGGCGGTGTTCGCCGCCGCGACGAAGGCGGGTCGGTGTGGGGGGTTGGGTATGTCGGTGGCGGCGGCAACTCTGGACGCGCGCCGGGCCCTTCTCGCGGATCTCCCCAGCTACGGCGCCCGCTGGGACCCGCTCGTGCGGGGCCCCGGCGGGTTGCCTCGGCTGGCGCCTAGCAGCTGACTTAGAACTGGTGCGGACCAGGGGAATCCGACTGTTTAATTATTATACCTCCCGGAGATAGTGTCCCGGACATCTAGGGGTAAGTGAACGACATTTTTATTCACTTTTATTCGTGTTTTGTGTGGTTTTTCAGCTGCGTAGCGGAGCTCCGCGGCGGTTAGCCTGTTAGCTTCTTAGCCTGTTAAGACTTTCGCGCCAATGTTTTACTCTTTATTATTGTATAAACTCGCTAAAACTTGACCAGTTATGCTTTCATATGATTTACATTAATGTATAACTTTAATTTTGTGTATTAGAGGTATATTTTTCCTTTTCTGGACTATATATGGAGCTCAATGGCATCTAACGTTGTAACTTGTTAGCGGTAGATTCACCGGCCTCGTACTTCTTTATTTATTAATTAAACCAGTTTTACAGGGCAAATTATGTTTCTTGTGATTCACATGTACTGTATAACTAAAACTATGGATGTCTTATCAATTAAATAGCGTTTTTATGGGCTGGTTTAAGTGTGCTCCTCCTTACGGGACTTTTCAGCGGGGCAACGGCTGAGAGGTGTCCGGAGATAGAGGCTCGGAAAGCGGATAGTTAATAAACGTTTACCGCTTTAGCATTGGCTCTTTTCGGCTTATTAAAACTCGTTAGGCAGGTCATATTATAATTCTTATAATTCACATGTATTGTATAACTCGAACTATGGGTGTCTTATCAATTAAATATCACTTTCATGAGCTGGTTTACGCGTGCTCCGACTTACGGGTCTCTTAGCGGGGCGAACGTCGAGGCGTGTCCGGGGATGGGAGCTCGTAAAGCGGATAGATGGTTAACGTCTGTCGTGGCATCATTGGCTCTTTCGGCTTATTTAAACTCTTTAGACATGATATATTACGTTTCTTATTATTCACATGTACTGTATTACACAAGCAATGTATGTTTTATTAATTAAATATCGTTTTTATGAGCTGGTTAACGTGTGCTCCTACGTACGGGTCTCTCAGCGGGGTGAGCGCTGGAGCGTGTCCGGGGATGGGGGCTAACACGCGGATAGATTTCCAGTGACTGACGCGCCGGCCTTAGCTCTTATTTAACCAAATAACTCGTTATACAGGGCAAATTATATTCATTCTGGGGCACATGTATTGTTTAATTTTACTGTGCATGATAATGTAAGTGTATTCATATTTTTAAGCCAATTAGCTTTTCCCCGAGAATGCGTGTCTCTCAGCCTGAAAGCCGTCGAGCTACGCCCGGAGATGGTAGCTCGAACGCGGAGAGATCAATGGAGGACCCCCTTGCTGTGGAGCTGCGTCACTTCTGCTCCAAGCTGCAGCTGAGTATTGGCTTATTATGTTACTATTGTGTCACATTTAATGTAGTAAGTGCTAGATCATCTATAGCAACTTTAATGGAAAAGCTAAACTTAGATTGAAACCATTACAAAACTATTTAATACACCATATATGCAGAATCTTGTACAAAAACGCTAAATACGACTGTGAATGCAATATTATGTTTAAGATGTAATGCTATGAGCCCCGGGTAAACGGCAAAACAAGAACTGGGTCCACGGCCAGTACTAAAAATGAGAAATATTCCATAGCTCAAGTGCGTATGAACAT
>NC_047138.1:10000-15000 GCF_009829125.3 Periophthalmus magnuspinnatus
CGGTGTGTAAAACTAACCCTAACCCTAACCCTAACCCTAACCCTAACCCTAACCCTAACCCTAACCCTAACCCTTCCAGCCTGGACCCTCAGACAGAGCCTCCAGGCCGAAGGCCTGGAGGCGCCGTCTGTATTACTTATCGGAGTGTCCAGGCCGTAGGCCTGGACACTCCAGCACTAATCCTTACTCTCACCCTAACCCTCCCAGCCTGGGCGCTCAGATAGAGCCTCCAAGGTGGAGGCCTGCTGCTGTTGTCTGCAGAACACCACCAGGCTAGGTTTTCTTTCCAAAATGGGCTATTTTATGGGTTAAATTCACTGTTTTTCAACTTCACCACAACGGACAGCGACACTATTCCAAGTAACCAAAAAAAGCCCAAAAAGCTGAAATAAATTCATCCGCAGTACCAGGACTTTGAAAATTTCCATCTGTAGTTCCAGGGTCACTTGCTGAACTTTGAAAGCCCAGCATTTGAGCCTGGTACTTCGGATGGACATTTTTCTAAGTGTCCAAACAGAGTACCAGGGTCACATGCTGGACTTAGTCATTTTTCAGCACATGTTGGACTTGGAAAAAGTGCAGCGTGGCATTTCACCCCGGAGTGTCCCGGGCTGAATCACGCTGCTCCTATGAAATCTTCTCACACTTCTCCCCAGTAAATTTTAAATTTTTCCCAGCTCCAAGGCAGTGTAACCCCTTCTTTAGTACCAGAGGTACATGCTGGAGTGAGAAAAATGTCAATCCAGAGCTCCAGGCTCAAATGCTGGGCTTTTGAAAGTTTCCAGAGTACCAGGGTCAGATGCTGGACTTAGTCATTTTTCAGCACACGTTGGACTTGGAAAAAGTGCAGCGTGGCATTTCACCCCGGAGTGTCCCGGGCTGAATCACGCTGCTCCTATGAAATCTTCTCACGCTTCTCCCCAGTAAATTAAAAATTTTTCCCAGCTCCAAGGCAGTGTAACCCCTTCTTTAGTACCAGAGGTACATGCTGGAGTGAGAAAAATGTCAATCCAGGGCTCCAGGCTCAAATGCTGGGCTTTTGAAAGTGTCCAGAGTCCCATGCTGGACTTAGTCATTTTTCCAAAAAGTGACACCCTCAGGTGTCCCGGGCTGAATCACGCTGCTCACATGAAATTTCTCACGCTGCTCCACAGTAAGTATGCAATTTGCCCCCGCTCCAAGGGAGTACCATCCCACCTCTAGTACCAGGAAAACATGCTGGACTTGGAGAAAATGTCCATCCGAAGTACCAGGCTCATTTGCTGGACTTGGAAACATTTTTAACACTTGCTAGACTTCGAAAAAAAGCAGCGTGACTTTTCACCCTCAGGTGTCCCGGGCTGAATCACGCTGCTCCTATGAAATCTTCTCACACTGCTCCCCAGTAAATTTTAAATTTTCCCCAGCTCCAAGGCAGTGTAACCCCTTCTTTAGTACCAGAGGTACATGCTGGAGTGAGAAAAATGTCAATCCAGAGTTCCAGGCTCAAATGCTGGGCTTTCAAAGTTTCCAGAGTACCAGGGTCAGATGCTGGACTTAGTCATTTTTCAGCACATGTTGTACTTGGAAAAAGTGCAGCGTGGCATTTCACCCCGGGGTGTCCCGGGCTGAATCACGCTGCTCCTATGAAATCTTCTCACACTTCTCCCCAGTAAATTTTAAATTTTTCCCAGCTCCAAGGCAGTGTAACCCCTTCTTTAGTACCAGAGGTACATGCTGGAGTGAGAAAAATGTCAATCCAGAGCTCCAGGCTCAAATGCTGGGCTTTTGAAAGTGTCCAGAGTCCCATGCTGGACTTAGTCATTTTTCCAAAAAGTGACACCCTCAGGTGTCCCGGGCTGAATCACGCTGCTCACATGAAATTTCTCACGCTGCTCCACAGTAAGTATGCAATTTGCCCCCGCTCCAAGGGAGTACCATCCCACCTCTAGTACCAGGAAAACATGCTGGACCTGGAGAAAATGTCCATCCGAAGTACCAGGCTCATTTGCTGGACTTGGAAACATTTTTAACACTTGCTAGACTTCGAAAAAAAGCAGCGTGACTTTTCACCCTCAGGTGTCCCGGGCTGAATCACGCTGCTCCTATGAAATCTTCTCACACTGCTCCCCAGTAAATTTTAAATTTTCCCCAGCTCCAAGGCAGTGTAACCCCTTCTTTAGTACCAGAGGTACATGCTGGAGTGAGAAAAATGTCAATCCAGAGTTCCAGGCTCAAATGCTGGGCTTTCAAAGTTTCCAGAGTACCAGGGTCAGATGCTGGACTTAGTCATTTTTCAGCACATGTTGTACTTGGAAAAAGTGCAGCGTGGCATTTCACCCCGGAGTGTCCCGGGCTGAATCACGCTGCTCCTATGAAATCTTCTCACACTTCTCCCCAGTAAATTAAAAATTTTTCCCAGCTCCAAGGCAGTGTAACCCCTTCTTTAGTACCAGAGGTACATGCTGGAGTGAGAAAAATGTCAATCCAGGGCTCCAGGCTCAAATGCTGGGCTTTTGAAAGTGTCCAGAGTCCCATGCTGGACTTAGTCATTTTTCCAAAAAGTGACACCCTCAGGTGTCCCGGGCTGAATCACGCTGCTCACATGAAATTTCTCACGCTGCTCCACAGTAAGTATGCAATTTGCCCCCGCTCCAAGGGAGTACCATCCCACCTCTAGTACCAGGAAAACATGCTGGACTTGGAGAAAATGTCCATCCGAAGTACCAGGCTCATTTGCTGGACTTGGAAACATTTTTAACACTTGCTAGACTTCGAAAAAAAGCAGCGTGACTTTTCACCCTCAGGTGTCCCGGGCTGAATCACGCTGCTCCTATGAAATCTTCTCACACTGCTCCCCGGTAAATTTTAAATTTTCCCCAGCTCCAAGGCAGTGTAACCCCTTCTTTAGTACCAGAGGTACATGCTGGAGTGAGAAAAATGTCAATCCAGAGTTCCAGGCTCAAATGCTGGGCTTTCAAAGTTTCCAGAGTACCAGGGTCAGATGCTGGACTTAGTCATTTTTCAGCACATGTTGGACTTGGAAAAAGTGCAGCGTGGCATTTCACCCCGGGGTGTCCCGGGCTGAATCACGCTGCTCCTATGAAATCTTCTCACACTTCTCCCCAGTAAATTTAAAATTTTCCCCAGCTCCAAGGCAGTGTAACCCCTTCTTTAGTACCAGAGGTACATGCTGGAGTGAGAAAAATGTCAATCCAGAGTTCCAGGCTCAAATGCTGGGCTTTCAAAGTTTCCAGAGTACCAGGGTCAGATGCTGGACTTAGTCATTTTTCAGCACATGTTGTACTTGGAAAAAGTGCAGCGTGGCATTTCACCCCGGGGTGTCCCGGGCTGAATCACGCTGCTCCTATGAAATCTTCTCACACTTCTCCCCAGTAAATTTTAAATTTTCCCCAGCTCCAAGGCAGTGTAACCCCTTCTTTAGTACCAGAGGTACATGCTGGAGTGAGAAAAATGTCAATCCAGAGCTCCAGGCTCAAATGCTGGGCTTTCAAAGTTTCCAGAGTACCAGGGTCAGATGCTGGACTTAGTCATTTTTCAGCACATGTTGTACTTGGAAAAAGTGCAGCGTGGCATTTCACCCCGGGGTGTCCCGGGCTGAATCACGCTGCTCCTATGAAATCTTCTCACACTTCTCCCCAGTAAATTTTAAATTTTCCCCAGCTCCAAGGCAGTGTAACCCCTTCTTTAGTACCAGAGGTACATGCTGGAGTGAGAAAAATGTCAATCCAGAGCTCCAGGCTCAAATGCTGGGCTTTCAAAGTTTCCAGAGTACCAGGGTCAGATGCTGGACTTAGTCATTTTTCAGCACATGTTGTACTTGGAAAAAGTGCAGCGTGGCATTTCACCCCGGGGTGTCCCGGGCTGAATCACGCTGCTCCTATGAAATCTTCTCACACTTCTCCCCAGTAAATTTTAAATTTTTCCCAGCTCCAAGGCAGTGTAACCCCTTCTTTAGTACCAGAGGTACATGCTGGAGTGAGAAAAATGTCAATCCAGAGCTCCAGGCTCAAATGCTGGGCTTTCAAAGTTTCCAGAGTACCAGGGTCAGATGCTGGACTTAGTCATTTTTCAGCACATGTTGTACTTGGAAAAAGTGCAGCGTGGCATTTCACCCCGGGGTGTCCCGGGCTGAATCACGCTGCTCCTATGAAATCTTCTCACACTTCTCCCCAGTAAATTTTAAATTTTCCCCAGCTCCAAGGCAGTGTAACCCCTTCTTTAGTACCAGAGGTACATGCTGGAGTGAGAAAAATGTCAATCCAGAGCTCCAGGCTCAAATGCTGGGCTTTCAAAGTTTCCAGAGTACCAGGGTCAGATGCTGGACTTAGTCATTTTTCAGCACATGTTGTACTTGGAAAAAGTGCAGCGTGGCATTTCACCCCGGGGTGTCCCGGGCTGAATCACGCTGCTCCTATGAAATCTTCTCACACTTCTCCCCAGTAAATTTTAAATTTTTCCCAGCTCCAAGGCAGTGTAACCCCTTCTTTAGTACCAGAGGTACATGCTGGAGTGAGAAAAATGTCAATCCAGAGCTCCAGGCTCAAATGCTGGGCTTTCAAAGTTTCCAGAGTACCAGGGTCAGATGCTGGACTTAGTCATTTTTCAGCACATGTTGTACTTGGAAAAAGTGCAGCGTGGCATTTCACCCCGGGGTGTCCCGGGCTGAATCACGCTGCTCCTATGAAATCTTCTCACACTTCTCCCCAGTAAATTAAAAATTTTTCCCAGCTCCAAGGCAGTGTAACCCCTTCTTTAGTACCAGAGGTACATGCTGGAGTGAGAAAAATGTCAATCCAGAGCTCCAGGCTCAAATGCTGGGCTTTCAAAGTTTCCAGAGTACCAGGGTCAGATGCTGGACTTAGTCATTTTTCAGCACATGTTGTACTTGGAAAAAGTGCAGCGTGGCATTTCACCCCGGGGTGTCCCGGGCTGAATCACGCTGCTCCTATGAAATCTTCTCACGCTTCTCCCCAGTAAATTTAAATTTTTCCCAGCTC